>NC_028637.1:14508273-14529201 GCF_001406875.1 Solanum pennellii | reverse complement strand
CCCCCCCCCCCCCCATTTCAAAGCATGAAGGTGCTGAGAGATGGATTTATCTATTCGTGCTTCATATCCTCATTACATAAAAGGAGATCAGTTAGCCCCTCTTCTTTTTTGGCTCAGTTGCATTTATGAAGTTTAGCGAAAAGTAGATAAGTATTTGATAGCGCTTCTGTAGTATGTGACACAATAATGTACTGCATTAGAGAAAATGCCAGCGACCGAATGTTAACTAATATTGTATCAAACATTAATCCTCATTATTTTAAGTGCATAACTGGATGAATATTTCTATTTTTTTTATCTCACACATTTAAGTACTTGGTGCAATTAAGAATGTCGTTTTTTATTTTTTATTTTGTTTATAACTGCAACTTGATTTGATGTATATCTGCTCATGCCTCTCTTTTTGTTCTTATCAGAGAAGAATTTATGGGTTAAGTTTGGAGTATAGCCCCTTGGTCTTTGTTAGAATTGAGAGGATGGATTTCTAGTTGTAGACACGTAATTTTTGACCGAATTTAAGTTTTATACCTTTTTAGAGCTTAAATATTTTTTATAAATATTTTGACTTTTATCTTATTTTATTAAGTTTATTTTTAAAAGATATGAAAACCACAAAAAATTAGAATAACACTTTAAGGTATATTTTTATTTATTCATTCAAAGTTTTAATAAATTAGTGATTTTATTTTTTTATATTTTTTAATCTAGCTATTTAATTTTTCTTAATTAATATTATTATTATTTGATAACAAAAAAAATAATAAAAAGAAATTAACCTACCCATTATCCCACCCCCACTTCACCATTTATCTCCACTCACCCCACATCCCACTCCACTAATTCAACTCTTCCATACACATGTACACACATTTACATAAATATATATACATTAATAATGGGAGGAAAAGGGGGAAGAAGAAGAAAAAGTGGTACAACGGGAAAAAGAAAAAAAATCAGCAAAAGGGAGGAATCAAAAAAGAAAAAAATCAGCAAAAGAGAGGAAAAGAAAAACAAAAGAAGAAAAAAAAAACTTTTCACCTTGTTTTTTCCTAAGGAACACATGCACAAAAAAAACAACTCAAAAATAGTGGAATTCGAGGCTTCAAATTCGTGGCCCTTATCGATGTATTTTTTTTTGTGAATTAATTTTCACAAAAGGTAGCAGTTGATCTTTATTACATTATTTGGTTTCAGAATCATGCAAGATATGATTTCAATGATACAAAGTGTTTTAAATTTATGCATGTTTAATTTTTACATTATGATATGAAATAGATTGAGATTTTATATTATTAAATTTAGAGTAAAATTTATATAACATGTATTTATTCTTGCTTGCTCTAAAGTTTCCTTTTATCTTGTTCTTTATTAAAATTTGAACCTTAATATTCTACAGTATGCAGTTAGTAGTAATTAGATAGAATTTAATTCTTATTTGTTAAGTTACTTTTTCACTTTGTATATTTAATAAAACTGTATTTATTTATTTTTTAAAAAGATAAGAACAAAAATAAAGATAAAATAAACCAAACCTACACTATCTTTACATTTCTTTTAATGCGAAACTTTTTTTTTTATAAAAAAAAATCAATTAATTTATTCATGTTGAAAGAATAAAAAATAAAAATTTAAATAAAAGGAAAAGACGTAAAAGAAATTTATAAAACATACAAGTACTAAAATAAGAAGGAGAAAATATAAAAGAAAAATAAGGTAAAGTATAAGAAGAAAGAGAAACAAAATAAAAAAAATGAAAAACAATATTAAAGTGACCCAAAACGTACAAAAATAAATAAAACTAATAAAATTGATTTTAATTATGGGTTCTTTTCATTTTAATGACTAAAATAAGAAAAAGTAAAAAATTTATGTGAAAATGTGTATTATTTTAATTTATTTTTATCTTATGTTCTTATTAATATATTGTTCATTTTCTTTTAGAAAAATAAAACTAAGATCATATATAATTTAGCCTTATGATAATGATAATAATAATAAAATATTAAAATCCAAAAAACATTAAACTACTTTTAGTCTTTAAATACAAACAAATAAACAATTTGTGGTGAGGTTGGAAAGAGCTACTACCAATAAACTACATGCTAATAAAATATGACAATTTCACAAAGTAATTTAAAATAAATCAAAGAAAGCGAGGCATAAGTAAATTGTTAGGTAATAAACATAATATATTCAAAATTAAGTCAAGTCATATAAAAGTCAATAAAGCGACCGTGCTAGAACCACGGGATCGAGGGGTGCCTAATACCTTCCTTTCGGTCAACAGAATTCCTTACTCGAATTTCTGGTTTGCAGACCAAACAAAGAGTCATTTCTTTTTTATTAGGGATTAAACAAAAAAGGTGACTTAAAACACCGTAACTCAATTCCAAGTGGCGACTCTGAAAAAATTAAAATAATCCCCTAATTAATAACGTCACTTAAATTGGAAAAACCCTTACGCCGCTGCGCAAAAAAGGGGTGTGACAGATGGCGACTCAGCTGGGGACTAACTAGAATTCGAGCTTGTAAATATTGACTTGTATATGACTGTTATTAATTTTATCGTGTTTGTTATATTAATATTGTATATATTCGCTTGTTTACTACTATGATATTGTTTGAATTTCAATATAAATTGTCTTCTATAAACACCAATCTGAGTTTTCTGAGATACAATATTCGGAGATGCGATTACGCTCCCGAACCATGAGATACCAGAGATGCGACAATGCTCCTGGGAAGGATTCTATAGTAACACATCTTAGGATGGTGAGGATAAACAGTGAGGCCGGAAAGCCCTGCTACCGGTAAACTGTCCCTTCTCAATTTGAGTTGTCCACTCATTTTATAGGCAGTCTAGATATTCGTTCCATTAGGTTGCTAAACTTAGTAAAACAGGTCTCAAATATTTATTATCCTTAATAGGATTCATTTTATTTGCTACATATGCATTTTTTTTAATTTAATGTGGCTCAACATTGGGTTTAAGTTATGTGTTATATGTTACAAATATACTATTTGAATGCCGATCAACGTCTGAATAAATTAGTAAACTAAAAAAAAAAGATTTTCCTCAAACGTAATAAATATAGCAACTATTTGTAAAATCTCAAAAGTTTAATATTTTTATTTTTACAACAACATGACCAAAATAAAAACAGTTTTCGAAAGGTAAAATACATATTTTTTTTAAGAAATAAATAAAAAAGGGTAAAATTTAACAAACTATGCACACCTATTTCTCAAATCGATGAGATACGTAGGCAATCCTCCTCGGGTTCGGTGATCTTTTAAAAAAATTATTAAAAAATATGAGTATTTCCTATAAAAAATAATGTTGTGTTTACAATTATTTTGGAACTACGTTCGACCTGATTCTTGCTTTATACAAGATACGTAGGCAACCTTATTTTGAGGTTCGGTCCAACCAAAAAAAAAATCTAAAAAGTCCTGCCACAAAAATTGGGGCAAAAAAATGATTTTTTTTAATTTTATTTTTAAACAATATTTGACTTGGTTGGTACCAAAATTCTTACAATTGTGCATAAGAAAAATAATAAAGTGTTAAACTATTTGACAGTACGGACTAACTTTGTTGTGACCTATAGAATTCATTTGGTATCTCTTGATATATTTATGTTATACTTAAGAAACTATTTTGCTTAAAGTTAAGGTTAAAACGAATTCAACCTCATTGTTTCCTGTGCATTGTGTGGTGAGCTTTAGATAAAATTCAATGGAATGACTTTTGATCTAGAACTTGGCCTAAATGTTGGTTAAAGTGAAATTGTGAGCAACATTTAACTTAGGAAATGATTATAGGCTTTCTTTGATCCGATTGTGCCTTTCAAGCCTACCAAATGACATGTTATCCATAAGACTCCCATTTTGAGCCTGAAACGTTTTTATTTGAATAACCACCACTTCACATGTATCATTTTTAGAGCATAAATGCACTATTTTCTGGATCTCACCTCCATGTTTGTATTATCAATTAGATAAACAGTGCCGAGACCTAAGTTTGATATCAAAGTGAAAAGAACAAGTATGTTCAAGTTCAAGCAAAATGACAAAAAAGCTAAAATAAAAAATGAAAGGAGAGAAAAAAAAATGAATGGGAAAAAGATTTCAAAAAAAAATATTGAAAGTTGTGCAAATTTTAAGGAGGAAATAATCATTTTACCCCAAATGAATGTCCTGCCTTTCTCCAAACCTACGTTACAAGCCAATAGTAAGTCCTATTTGATCCCATTTTGTGTGTGCTTACATCAATGGATAATTACATAAGGGCCAAGCATATGGTATCTCAACCTCGTACATTGAATATCTTTCCGAGTGTGAGTGACTTTGATATAAAACGTCCTAAGATCGAAATACTTCTATTGTGCGAAGTAGGACTTCATTTATTGCGAGGGCACTTGAAACATGAAGATATGAATGACTTTATCCCTTAACTTAGGCAATATCAATTCAGGTAAACACTTAAGTATGTTTGAGATACCATTTGAAATTATAGTGATTACTCAAAGTTGACCTCAAATTTGTCTGAAAGTAGTTGAAGATGACTCATATGCATCATGCTAATTGTTGGTACAAACTAAAGTCAAAACATTGTCAACCATGAATTGATTCATTTCTCAAAAGATGTCTTTTGTAGAAAAAATCAAGACAAAATAAAAAATAATTTTAGGTCTTTATGAACTACGTCTGACCTGATTATTGCTATACAAGATACGTAGGCAGTCTCGCAATGGGCTCGGTCTCAAGAAATAAAATCTTTTATCCGTCAATGATAAAAAATGGATAATCTTTTTAAATAAATAATAAATAAAAATGATTAATTAAAAAGACTTTCAAAATTCATCATTTAAAAATTCAGCATAGTTTTATTTGTTAAAAAAAATTAAAAAAAATACACTACCGTTTCTAGAAAGCAAACACGCTATCATCATTCATTTCTAGGGAACAAACTCCCTAATTGCATATTGTCTTGCATTTCTTTTGGGAATATGTATTTCTCATTCATGCTACTAGTAATTTATAAAAAATATTTTTTAGTGCAAACTGGACTAGAAATAAAAAATGTTGTGGTGATTCTAAATGATGATTTTGTTTAATAAGATATTCTTTAATATAAGATTTAGAATTAGCATGACCCTCCTGAATAATAGGATTAACAGGACCCTCATGGGTAATGGGACTAGCAGGACCCTCCTGAATAATGGGACTAGAAGGACCCTCCTGGATAATGGGACTAGCAGGACCCTCCTGGATAATGGGATTAGCAGGACCCTCCTGGATAATGGGACTAGCAGGACCCTCCTGAATAATGGGATTACCAGGACCTTCCTGGATAATGGGACTAGCAGGACCCTCCTGGATAATGGGACTAGCAGGACCCTCCTGGATAATAGGATTAACAGGACCCTCCTGGATAATGGGATTAGCAGGACCCTCCTGAATATTGGGACTAGCAGGACCCTCCTGGATAATGGGATTAACAGGACCCTTCTGGGTTATGGAACTAGCAGGACCCTCCTAGATAATGGGACTAACAGGACCCTCCTAGATAATGGGATTAGCAATGAGATTAGTTTACTTTCTCATAGGATAAACACTTCTTAGTCTAGATTTTTAGTTTTATTTTCTTCTAAAATAAACACTTCCTAGTCGGAGTTTATGTTTTATATTTATATTTGCTAATAACTCACAAAAATTTTTCCAGTGAAAACTGGGGCAAAAAATTTGTTTATTTTTTGTTTGTGGTGGTTTTCAGGTTTTCTCAAGCGAGACATGGATTTGAAATTCAAGAACAAAGTTTCAATTTTTTTTAGAATAATCAGTTCCATGATGTTTGAATTAGCTTCTTCAATGCATGTAGCAGCCTGATTTCCTTACATCTTTTACTAGTCGACTAATGATCAAGAAAACACGCAGCTATTCAAGAGCACTTTTCGAATTGTCATTTTGAAGAACGTCAAAGGTTCCGCCTAAGTGGCAAGTTCAGCCTCCATTCCAATTTTAGGTTAAGATATTCACCCAAAAATCAAGGTGATATCTTAAAGTCAAAATTCAAGTGAAGATTCAAGAAAAGCTGCATGGATAGAAGTTTCTACATTTGTTTTTCTTTTTACTATTAGCCTTCAATTTTATATTTTTATGTAAGGATAAGAGTCGCGATCTAGAGCCTCGATGGAACCCCACTTAACTCCAACTCATCACCTCATCTCCTTGAACAACACGTGACCTGATTCCCTTATAACCTGGGATATGTAGGCTGTCCAAAACAAGGACTCAGTCGCATAAATTTTGGTCTTTCAAATAAGGGTTCGTTCAAAACTTGTCACTTTTTCTACTTCTTTGTCTGAAAACTCTTCGTATTTCAAGTCAAAGAGGGGCAAACTGTAGACACGTAATTTTTGACCGGATTTAAATTTTATACCTTTTTAGAGCTTAAATATTTTTTATAAATATTTTGACTTTTATATTATTTTATTAAGTTTATTTTTAAAAGATATGAAAACCACAAAAAATTAGAATAACACTTTAAGGTATATTTTTATTTATTCATTCAAAGTTTTAATAAATTAGTGATTTTATTTTTTTTATATTTTTTAATCTAGCTATTTAATTTTTCTTAATTAATATTATTATTATTTTATAACAAAAAAAATAATTAAAAGAAATTAACCTACCCATTATCCCACCCCCACTTCACCATTTCTCTCCACTCACCCCACATCCCACTCCACTAATTCAACTCTTCCATACACATGTACACACATTTACATAAATACATATACATTAATAATGGGAGGAAAGGGGGAAGAAGAAGAAAAAGTGTTACAAAGGGAAAAAGAAGAAAAATCAGCAAAAGGGAGGAATCAAAAAAGAAAAAAATCAGCAAAAGAGAGGAAAAGAAAAACAAAAGAAGAAAAAAAAAAGAAAACTTTTAACCTTGTTTTTTCCTAAGGAACACATGCACAAAAAAAACAACTCAAAAATAGTGAAATTCGAGGCTTCAAATTCGTGGCCCTTATCGATGTATTTTCTTTGTGAATTCATTTTCACAAAAGGTAACAGTTGATCTTTATTACATTATTTGGTTTCAGAATCATGCAAGATATTATTTCAATGATACAAAGTGTTTTAAATTTATGCATGTTTAATTTTTACATTATGATATGAAATAGATTGAGATTTTATATTATTAAATTTAGAGTAAAATTTATATAACATGTTTTATTCTTGCTTGCTCTAAAGTTTCCTTTTATCTTGTTCTTTATTAAAATTCGAAGCATAATATTCTACAGTATGCAGTTAGTAATAATTAGATAAAATTTAGTTCTTATTTGATAAGTTACTTTTTCACTTTGTATCTTTAATTAAACTGTATTTATTTATTTTTTAAAAAGATAAGAACAAAAATAAAGATAAAATAAATCAAACCTACACTATCTTTACATTTCTTTTAATGCGAAACTCTCTTTTTTTTATAAAAAAAATCAATTAATTTATTCATGTTGAAAGAATAAAAAATAAAAATTTAAATAAAAGGAAAAGATGTAAAAGAAATTTATAAAACATAAAAGTACTAAAATAAGAAGGAGAAAATATAAAAGAAAAATAAGGTAAAGTATAAGAAGAAAGAGAAACAAAATAAAAAAAATGAAAAACAATATTAAAGTGACCCAAAACGTACAAAAATAAATAAAATAAATAAAATTGATTTTAATGATGGGCTCTTTTCATTTTAATGACTAAAATAAGAAAAAGTAAAAAATTTATGTGAAAAGGTGTATTATTTTAATTTATTTTTATCTTATGTTCTTATTAATATATTGTTCATTTTCTTTTAGAAAAATAAAACTAAGATAATATATAATTTAGCCTTATGATAATGATAATAATAATAAAATATTAACATCCAAAAAACATTAAACTACGTTTAGTCATTAAATACAAACAAATAAACAATTTGTGGTGAAGTTGGAAAGAGCTGCTACCAATAAACTACATGCTAATAAAATATGATAATTTCACAAAGTAATTTAAAATAAATCAAAGAAAGCGGGACATAAGTAAATTGTTAGGTAATAAACATAATATATTCAAAATTAAGTCAAGTCATATAAAAGTCAATAAAGCGACCGTGCTAGAACCACGGGATCGAGGGGTGCCTAATACCTTCCTTTCGGTCAACAGAATTCCTTACCCGAATTTCTGGTTCGCAGACCAAACAAAGAGTCATTTCGTTTTGATTAGGGATTAAACAAAAAAAGGTGACTTGGAACACCGTAACTCAATTCCAAGTGGCGACTCTGAAAAAATTAAAATAATCTCCTAATTAATAACGTCACTTAAATTCGAAAAACCGTTAAGCCGCTGAGCGAAAAAGGGGTGTGACACTACTGATCTTGTATCATTGAATATTCATCTCTGCGGAACATAGTACTCGAGTACAGAGGTCATTAAAATGAAAATATTGAGAAGAAACTAACTAGTGTTAAAGCGGGTATAATAGGATTTACATATAGGATGATTGTCATGTGAAGACATTTTTGGTAATTCCAATCAGAAAGAGACGAGACTTCAGCTAAAAGATCATACTGAGATCTCAACTGTTGGAAACACATCAGTGTCACCTGAAAAAGTGGAAAGTATCTCATGTTGATAATTATTTATTAGATGGTACTAATTATATATAGAGCTAAAATTTCCATCCTAAAATGTAATAATAAAAATGCTAAATGAAAATTTTTCTTGGTTGAAAATTATGTTTGTTAGTACAAATACAATAATTGTTTCAATGAAATTACAGTCTCTTTAATAATTAAGTAAATAAGTTTTTTTTTTGAGGGAAAGTAAATTTTTGCATAAGTTTTATAGAAATTCAATTAATATGACCTTGTGGTTGCTAGTATATAAATCATTGTGGATTGTCGGTATGTATGGAGAATTTACTATTTAATATTTAATTCATTAGATGTTTTATAACATTATTACTTAGATGTTATATAAGATTATATATATTATTAAAAGTAGATAGTAGGGATAAAATGATAATTCAACTTTGGACTTTGGAATGTCCAGATTTACTGCTATTTTTGTTGTCTTTAAAAATGATTCAATACCTCATCATCTAAACAAAAAATAATAGGAAATGACAACAAAAGCAAACTATTGAAAAAGATATGATGACATGATAATATATATATATANTTCATATCAAAGACAAAATAGTCATCTAACCCTAAAGGTAAAAAGTTCACACATTTGGTGTAATACAAGAATTCATTAGAAATTGTATCTCCCATGAATTTAATAATCTTTAATCACAATTATCCTACAGTTTTGTATCAAGATCATGATGACTGTGAAACGTTATATTATATTATATCTTAGAAAATCAATAAATAAATAAATCAGCGAAAAGATATGAATTACGATGCACTATACAAATTACATTTGCATGTCAAAATTCTATGGAAATTCTTTTTTCCGATTTGTAGGATATATGTGTTGTTTATAATAAATACTTCATAATAAAAACCTCTTTCAACTTAGTTGAGGAATAACTTTTGTATGATTGACCTTTGTATGAGGATGGAGCTAAATAAATAAAAAAAATGACAAGAACAGTCTGAATATCCCGGTATTGACCAATCAAGAGAAGAATGTGAAAACGCAGTTCAAAATCTTAATCAATCAAAATATCGAGAGAAAATTCCTGGTCATCCTTGAAAGCGAAAATCTATCTAGGATCCCCAATTAGCAGTACTAAAATTCTACCTTCGAAGTCGAAGGAGAAGTATGGAGCTTCTGAGGTAAAAGATATTGTGGTAACTCATGATGCTACTGAGGAAATGAAAAGAAAAAGGAGAAAGAAAAAACATTGTTAACATATAGCTGTGAACGAATTCACAAGAATAAGGGGCCATCTGAGGTATTTATTACAAAGAGTAACATATGAGTAAACCTTGATTGAAGCTTACTCTAGTGAAGGCTGGAAAGGACAAAGGTTTGTTATCTTTTATAATTGTTATGCTGTAATATATGTGGGAATTTTATTGATGAATGCTTAATGAAGGTTGGAAAAGGAAATCTTCTATAACTTGTTGCAACTTTATTATAGTGCACAGTTATCTGACTTGCAGATACTTGACCACTCAAAGCAGCTTTTAGCTTAAATTAATATTTCCTATTTCTGAAGTGTGAACAATATAAAAGATTGATATTGATGGAACAAAGGCATAGTTACTTTAGTTCATTGAGTCGAGAGATGTTACACTAAAATATTTTAGATTAATTTTGCATAATCGTTCTGTTGATATATGTTTCTAAAGTACACTAAGAGGTATCGACTATTAAAAAACAAAAAAGTAGTTGGAGAGGGGTACTTCCAAGCTGTTCATGTGTTGCATTATCAGTGTTGCTTTGATATGATAGTCTAATTACTTGCTCTTTACTAGGAGGAGCAGGTGTAAGCATACTAACCCTGTTGACTCACTAGTATTATCCTTTGCTGAAATCTGTCATGGTCTAAGGACAATGGGTTTAGCACCTACTTGATTTTACTTCCCAAATAAGATGATCCTATTTTACCGAATCATGTCTCATTCATAAGGCGGGGAGATTATGTATGTTTATATGCCTAGTGCATTGTTTTTATTTCTATACAATTATCTGCTCCTTTACCTGAACCATCAACTGCAGATGTATGCTTAACCTAGCCTTAAATTATCTAGCCTGTTAAAAATTATATAATAGAAAGTATTCAGGTCTGGTAGTTACTTTTTCTTTGGTTATGTTACTTCTACTATATTTTCTGTTTATTTCAAATTTTGAGAACATACTTTCTTTATCTTCAAACAAAGGTAAATCTTAATATTTGAAATCTTGAAAGTAGTTTAAGGTTTTATTTTCCCTTTTCCAAACCCCCATTTGCCTAAATGTTGTAAAAAACAAGAAAAAGGGGAAACTTGATACATATTCCATTTTATAGTAAATTCATGCATTTGCAACTAAATTTATTTATCTATTTATTCTTCAGTTAGTTTTAGTATTTCTTGTTTTTGTTAAAATCTCGAAGTGGCTGAATTTCTGGTTGTCTATTTAGTGCTTAATTCTCAAGTTAAAGCTTTAGGGATGCATGTTTTCTCTTGGACATTCTTTAGTCAGATGAGCTTTAAATATAAATTGGTGTTGGATATGGTGTATAATTACAATCAAGTTTTGGTTAGCTTCTTTCTTACAGATTAGTTTCTAAAGACAAAGGTTAGGATAGATAAGCAAGTAAGTTCAAGAAAATGAAAGAAAAGTGTTTTTTACATTTTGGTTAGGAGATAAGTGAATTAATAATTAGTTTAACACTCAAATCTACAGGTTATGACTCTCCAATGCTGCAAAGTATGATGGAAGTTACAAAAATAAACCTTGCATCTTGATTCATACTCTTTCTATCGATTTCTTTATCTGCAATAAAGGTTAATCTTGGAAGTAATTTACGATTATGTTTACCATCTTTAACCTATTGCAAGCATTGTTTGCCTAAATGTGGGTAGAAATAAGAAAAAAGGGAAACTTCACACATTATTCATATCACACTAAATTCATGCATTTGCAACTAGATTGATTTATATATTTTACTGTTGGTTTTGGTGTTTCTTGTTTTTTATAAAAAAAAATCTCAAAGTGGCTGAATTTTGGCTTGTCCATTTAGTTTTGAATGCTCAAGTAAAAGCTTTAGGGATGCATAGGGTTTTCTTGAACAATCTCTAGTCACATGAGTTTAAATCTGAATTGGCTGCTGGGCATTGTGTATAATTGCTACTCAATCTTTGGTCTGTCTCTTTCTTAGAGATTAGTTTCTTAAGACAATTAAGGATTATTTTCTATAGACAAAGGTTTGGATAGATAAGCAAATGGGTACAAGAAAATAAAAAAAGAGTGAATTTCCTACCCTTAGGGTTAAGAGATAAGTGAATAAAAAATTTGAGTAACACTTGAATCTATAGGTTAGGACTCTCTAGTGCTGCAAAGTACTATGTAAATTACAAAACAAATGTCTTACTAAAATAGATACATATGTCTTTCACAGTGTATGCTATTATCACACTAAAAATACCAGAAAATAGAAAGAACCATTGATATTCTTTTATTGTTTATTTGTAGCTTCTTATTCCATTTAAATCTATGAAATGCAATTGAGTGGAAATATGTGTACATTCATTAAGTTGAAATCATGATCCTCTTTTTACTTCTTGAACATGTAACTGATTTCGAGTTCTACCATTATTCCGTCTTGATGCCCTATTTTGACTTCACAGGATGATTGACATGAATGCTAGAAAGTTTATATATCATGTAATTCAGAATATGTATGAGTAGTAATTTTTATGAATAAATAAATAAAATCTATTATGAAGAGTATAGGTCACTTTATCAGAATGAGTATAGGGCCACCGTTAATTAATGGTATATCCTGTTCAGTTTTATTTAGGGAAGTGGACATTATTTGGGACAAACTGTTGAGGAAAGTATGCTTTTGTAGTCCCTGCTAGGAAAATCATTTATATCAACTTGAAAACTACCAAATGTCAATATTTCGCATGTCATTGTCTTTATATTTCTTCCAGAAACTAATACGTTTGTGTGCACCCAAGGGTGTACCCTAGTGGTCAATGAAGTGGTTCTAATTCTAGACACTAGGTGATTTCTTCCCATATGTTCTAGTTGTCCTAGCCTTGGTGGATAGAGTTACTTAGTACCTAGTGTTGTGGAAGGTGACGGGTATCTCGTGAAATTAGTTGAGGTGAACTCAAGTTGGCCTGGTCACCACGATTATAAATAAAAGAATAATTTTGTATTCCAGATCAGTGTACTCATCCAGTCCGACAAAATGGCATTGGAACTCAGTGCGGCTCTATGCTCAATTCGAGTAGATTATAGATGAAATAAAAAAATTTACAAAAAATTGTCAACCTTGCAAATTTTACTTGCCCTGGGTTCACAACTTCTTTTAAGGTATTGTGTGGCATATGGAAGCTTTTTCATGAAAATGCTCTTTTATTGTTTGAGCTTGCCGAAAAATATTATTATCTTTTTTCCTCTGTATCTAATGTTGCACCCCAGTGCTATCAACAAGATGAAACACTGCTCATTGGGTCTTTTTGAGTTCATCATTGAATGGTCAAAGCACCTAGTTTGGTAACGGATAAAAATGCAGGCTTAATTCATACTGGGCAGGTCGGAGCAGTATTTGCTCCCCTGTACCTGGGGGTTGGATGGTTGTTTGCTATTAGGGACTTCTGTTAGTAGTCTATTGGTAAGTGAATAATAAGTCACCCATTTTAATTTTTAAATTTGACATTCATGGACTAACTATCAAATCCAAGAGGACTAGTGTCTTTGGACAATATTTTGTCCCCCACCCCCATCTGAAAGTGTGAAGGTGTCGAGAGATGGATTTATCTATTCATGTTTCATATCCTCATTACTCAATAGGAGATCAGTTAGCCCCTATTCTTTTTTGGGTCAGTTGCATTTATGAAGTTTAACAAAAAGTAGATATGTATTTGATAGTGCTTCTGTAGTATGTGACACAACAATGTACACATTAGAGAAACTGCCAACAATGGATTGTTAACCAATATTGTATCAAACATTATCCTCATTATTTTAAGCACATAATTAGATGAACATTTCTATTTTTTATCTAACACATTTAAGTATTTGGTGCAAAAAAGTATACCTTTTATATTTTTTTATTTTTTTATAACTGCAACTTGATTTGATGTATATGTGCTCATGGCTCTCTTTTTGTTCTTGTCAGAAAAGCAATATTGGATTTTTCAATTTGGAGTAAAAGAAATTTAGCCCCTTGGTCTTTTTGAGAATTGGGAGAATTAATTTCTAGTGATCTTGTATCATTGAATATTCATCTCTGCGGGAACATAGAACTTGAGTAAGTTGGTGAGTTTTCTAGTTTGACTCATCTTAATTTGTCGTATTCATGTTTTGCAGGTCTAATACCAGTAGAAATCTCTCGTCTTTCTAAATTACATGTTTTGCGTATTAAGAGTGATACAGATGAGCTTAGATTCGAATTTCACAATTTTGAACTGCTCCTTAAGAACTTGACCCAATTAAGAGAGCTTGACCTTAGCTTTGTGAACATCTCTTCCACCATTTCTCTGAATTTCTCTTCATATTTAACTACTTTATAGCTTTGGAACACACATTTATACGGGATACTGGCCGAAGGAGTTTTTCACCTTTTGAACTTACAGTATTTGGATTTATTAGACAATCCCCAGCTCATTGTTAGGTTTCCCACAACAAAATGGAATAGCAATGCGTCACTGATGGTGTTAAATATCAAAATAGTATATGCCACTAGTAGGATACCTGAATCATTTGGTCATCTAATTCACTGCATACATTAAGAATAGATTCTTGTAATCTCTCAGGCTCTATTCCTAAACCTCTATGGAATCTCACCATATAGAGGATTTGAACCTTTGTGATAACAGTAGAAGTGCTAGATTTGGGCAGCAATAATTTGGAGGGAACAATCCCACTATATTTGGGTGAGATGAGTGAACTTTTGATTATGGATTTAAGCAACAATAGTCTTAGTGGGACAATTAATACTACTTTTAGTATAGGAAACCTACTTGGAGTCATTAAATTTGACGGGAATAAGCTAGAGGGGAAAGTCCTGCAATCTTTGGTCAATTGCAAATATTTGGAAGTTCTTGATTTTGGTAAAATGATTTGAATGACACATTCCCTAAATGGTTGAGATCCCTACCGAATCTGAAGATTCTAAGACTGAGATCAAATAAGTTCTTTGGTACTATAAAAGTTTCATTGACTTACGGGTCTGCTCAAATTCGAATCATAGATCTCTCATCCAATGGATTTAGTGGAGATTTACCAGTGAGCCTTTTTGAGAATTTTGAAGCTATGAAAATAAATGGTGAGAAAAGTGGAACTCGAGAGTATGTAGCCAATATGTATTATGTTTATTACACAAATTCCTTTATAGTGACGATAAAGGGACTGGATCTAGAATTACCTCGAGTTTTGACTACAAACATAATTATCGATCTCTCAAGGAATAGATTTGATGGTCATATCCCAAGCATTATTGAAGATCTCATTGTACTTCTTACTTTGAACCTATCTCATAATCACTTGGAAGGTCACATACCAACATCATTACACCAATTATCTGTATTTGAGACATTGGATCTCTCATCAAACAAAATCAGCGGAGAAATTCCACAACAACTTGCATCCCTCAAATCACTTGAAGTCTTAAATCTCTCTCACAATCATCTTGTTGGATGCATCCACAAAGGAAAACAACTTGATACGTTTGAGAATAGTTCATACCAAGGAAATGGTGTGCTACGTGGATTGCCACTCTCAAAAGATTGTAGCGTGATGAAGGGTTACCAAAAACAACAACTCCAATTGGCCTAGATCAAGAAGAAGAAGAAGAAGAAGGAGATTTAGCAATTATAAGTTGGCAGGCGGTTCTCATGGTTACGGTTGTGGAGTTGTTATTGGACTGTCCATAATATACATAATGTTGTCAACTTAATGTTCAACATGATTTTCAGAAATGGATATAGAATTGGAACACAAAATTCTTACGAGAATGAAAAAGCACAAGAAAAGAAATTAGTGTGTAACCTCTAGGTATTCAACTTAATCTCTATCTTTCAGAAGATGACATTTTATATATCCATAAAATTTCATCCTTAAAGCTTTCAACTTTAATTCTTCTTTTTTTGAAAATTGCAGGGTTTAAGTCTACTGCATTGCTGGGATGTGAAAAAAAAAATTTACTTTCATAGTTAGTGATTTCTTCAAGGATAATACTTAGGACACTAATAGCAAAGCTCGAATCAAATTGATGGTGATTTCTTCCCTGATAATAAGCTTCTTGCTTATGCAACATGTTTAAATACTAGTTATCTGAACAAACTCCAGCTCCTTTAGTAACAAAATACGTAAGGCACACGTTATTCCTTCAGAACTTATGTTATCTATACTTTTGCCTTGGAAATTACATACTACACAACTTATGCAGGACAAAGGCAAAAGTTCTTTTACGAAACTAGGTCATAATTAAGGGAAACTAGGTCATAATTAAGGGTACTTTGACCCACAATTATGACATGGCATTCACCTTTTCCTTAAATAAAAGGACACTAAATTATCAATTTGGGACAGAAGTAAGACCTTAAAATCACAAGAAGTGCAAAGTGGTTTAGTCGGCTTTGGGAAATACTTGCACAGTTTCCTCCTAAATGCTTCAAATCATTGAGAGTAAAGCTTCACTTTATACGTATCTTCTTTTTCTCATCAATTTCTAACACGAGACTTTGTTCATAAACCCAACCGACATAACATCGAGGTATTCCATCGTGGTTATCATATGCAGCTCATACCTGCAGATTTAACTCCAAAAAAAAGTTTCTACTTCGTCACTTCCAAAATTGTGGAAATCTGAATCTGGAAAAGTAACATTGAACAGGTTCAGGTTAATTATTTTGTTCACTTTCAGTATTCTCTGGATACAAATTAATAATTTTGTTTGTTGTTAAAAGTTGAATTTGCAGTTTTTGTTTTGGTTGTTAAGACAATGCATGTGTTATTACAAGTGTTAGGATTTTCATTTGAATTGACTTGAGAATGTGAGTTACATTGTGTGACCTTCCTGGAATTGAGTTATTAAATGTGTATAGTAAATTTCTTTGCTTATTTTGTGCAATATATACCTCATCAAAATTGTTGAATATAAGCACAGATCAAACATTTCTTGATTTCTTCTCTACAAACTTAATTAGTTTTGAACATTTTAGTGCAGAAATGGGCTACGTAATCCTTGTATTTTTTTTAATGATATATCCCTTTCTCTGAATCCTTACATCATTTATGCCCCAAAGAACAAGCTCTTTCTCTTCCACCATTCAAACACATGTTTACCATAGATCCTAATGTTTCTGATTATTGCATCGGCATAAGAGACCAATGGATTCAGTCATATCCAAAAACGCTTTCATGGAACAAGAGCACAAATTGTTGCTCCATGGGATGGAGTTCATTGTGACAAGATGATAGGACAGGTGATTGAGCTCAACCTCACTTGCAACAAACTTTAAGGTAAGTTTCATTCCAATAGTAACCTCTTTAAACTCTCTAATCTCAAAAGGCTTGATTTGTCTTATAATGCTTTTTCTGGATCACTAATTTCACCTAAGTTTGGTGATTTTCTAGTTTGACACATCTTGATTTGCTTCTTACAAGTTTTACAGGTCTAATCCCCGCAGAAATAATCTTTTACCTTTCTAAATTATGCGTTTGTCGTATCTGGAGTAATTATGGGGTTAGATTCGGACCTAACAATTTTGAATTTCTCCTGAAAAACTTGACCCAATTAAGAGAGCTCGAGCTTAACTTTGTGAACATCTCTTCCACCTTTCCTCTAAAATTCTCTTCTTATTTAACAACTCTATGGCTTCCCTACACACAGTTACGCAAGATATTGCCCAAAAGAATTTTCTGCCTTTACAACTTAGTATTTCTGGATTTAACAATAAATCCCAGCTCACAGTTAGATTTCCCACGACCAAATATGGAATCGCAGTGCATCACTCACTGAGTTATATCTCAGTAGTGGTGTGAATTTCACTGGTAAGATACCTGAATCATTTAGCCATCTATTGTCATTGCTCTACTTTGTGATGAGTTCTTCCAATCTCTCGGGACCCATTCTTAAGCCTCTATGGAATCTCACCAACATAGAGGTTTTTGACCTTCACAATAACCTTCTTGAAGGACCAATTCCTCAGTTCTTAAGATTTGGAGAACTCAAGGAGTTCTTATTTAGAAATAACAACTTTGATGTCAAACTTGAAACCTTGGACTTTTCGTCCAATTTCCTAACTGGTCCAATTCCATCAGATGTTAATAGACTGCAAAACCTACAATCACTCAGCTTGTCATCAAATCACTTAAATGGGACTATCCTGTCTTGGATATTCTCCCTCCCTTTCACTATATGATTTAGACTTGAGTGATAACAATTTCAGTGGAACAAACATTGTTTTCCATTTATGTAAAACAAAATCAATTGGAAGGTCCTATTCCAAAGTCATTCCTAATCCAGAAGGGACTATATTATCTTATCCTTTCTCCAAATAATCTCGGTGGACATATTGACTCAGCCATCTGTGATCTGAATTTGGGTGTGCTAAATTTTTGAAGTTGTAATTTGGACGAAAAAGTCCCACAATGTTTGAGTGAGATGAGTGAACTTTGGGTTTTATATTTAAGCAACAATAGTATTAGTGGGACAATTAATACAAGTTTTAGTATTGGGAACCAACTCAAAGTCATTGAAATGGATGGGAATAAGCTAGAGGGGAAACTCCCACGATCTTTGATCAATTGCAAATATTTGCAACTCTTTGATTTAGGTAAGAATGAGTTGAATGACACATTTCCAAAATGGTTGGGAGCCCTACCTAATTTTTAGATTTTAAACATGAGATCAAATAAGCTGCATGGCCCTATAAATGATGCAAGGACTGCCAACTTGTTTGCTAAAATTCTAGTAATCGATCTCATCCAATGCATTTAGTGGAGATTTACTTATGATCCCTTTTTAGAATTTTCAAGCCATAAAATGTTTGGTGAGAACACCGGAACCCGAGAATATGTAGCAGCATCATATTCTACTTTATACACAAGCTCTTTGATAGTGACAATAAAGGGACTGGATGTTGAACTTCCTCAAGATTTAACTAGAGACATAATTATCGATCTCTCAAAAAAATAGATTTGAAGGTTATATACCAAGTATTATTGGAGATCTAATTGGACTTCATACATTGAATTTATCTCATAATAACTTGAGAGGTCATATACCAGCATCAATGCAACATTTATCTGTATTTGAATTATAGGATCTCTCATCCAACAAAATCAGCGGAGCAATTCCATAAAAACTTGTATCCCTCACATTGCTTGAAGTCTTAAATCCCTCTCACAATCATCTTGTTGGATGCATCCACGAAGGAAAACAACTTGATACGTTTGAGAACAGTTCATTCCAAGGGAATGAAGGACTATGTGGATTTTATCTCTCAAAATATTGTGGTGGTGATGATGAGGTACCACAAGAGACAAATCTAGTTAAGATGGATCAACAAGAAGGAGGAGATTTCACCAATGATCAATTGGCAAGCGGTTCTCATGGATTACGGTTGTGGACTAGTTATTGCAATGTACATAATATACATAATGTTGTCAACTCAATATCCAACATGGTTTTCGAGGATGGATGTAAAATTGGAACACAAAATTCTTACAAGATTGAAGAAACACAAAAAAAGATATTTAACCTCCAGGTATTCAACTTGATCTTTTTTCACACAAAAACATATTTTTTTATATATCAATTAATTTTCTATTTCCTTCATCCATAAAGATTTTAAAGTTAATTCATCCTTTTTTAATACTAGTTCTCGAACAAGTGTAACGAACGTGTATTTTATACCATTTCAAACTACACGAACACACAGTCAACTATGAACCTGTGTGCTCCAAACCTAGTCTATGTCCACATTTCAAAGTTCAAATATGCAAAGGCATTCATAGATCAACTTGTATATGAATTTGAGTTTTATTGGTACAGAAGTTTTTCATAAATAGATATATACTAAAAGAAGTGAATATGTTGCTAACTTAGCAATAATACAAAAAGTGTTGGTCAATATTTGTAGCTAAATCAATAACTGGACAAACCCACCTTGTGATACTATCATTTTAGAGTATTTAACAAATGTGAAAAGATTGATCAGAATAAATATCATTGAGAAGATTAAACTATGTACAACCAATAATAACAAAGAAATTTTATATATTAAATTATGATTGAAGAACGTAAAAAGAAGTTACTATTGGAAGATGAAAGAAAGAAATTAATGAGTGAAATAAACTTAAGAGTTCCTATACACAAGAATTGCAGGAATAGTAAATAAAAGTTCTTCTTGGAAAGTTAAATTTATAGAACAAAACTACGAAAACATGAAAAGACACATGGTAAATTGAAAGGTCAAATACTAGTAAAATAAATATAAAAAAGATAGAGATGAAATTTGTCTTTAAGGAATAATTACTCATTGTATTTTTTTAAAATTTTTGTGTGAAATTTGAAAGGTCAAGATTTTGAAATGAGAATAAGAAGATTAAATTTATGTATATGTAAATTATAAAAGTTTAATTTAGTATAAGGACAAAATGGTAATTCAACTTTTTACTTTGGAACTTCCCACTTATAATAATATATGATTGACTTTAATTCTTGCTTTTTAAATTTTTTTTGCAGGATTCAAGCCTAATATGTTGCGGTGAGCGAATATAAGCCTTTATCTTTCATAATCGGTGATGTTTGCGTAGTGTTTGTATCCTGTGAATAAAGACATGAATTTTCTTCCTTTGAGATCCATATTTGTTTTCTTTTCTTCTCTTTTTAGTAAGAATTAAAGTGTGTTTGGTACGAATGAAAATATTTTCTAGAAATGTTTTTCAATTTTCTCATCTTTGGTTGAAAAAAAAGTTTTGAAAAATGTTTTCCAAATCAACTCATTTTCCTCAAAATTAAGGAAAATGGTTTCACTTAAAAAGTTAAGGAAAACATTTTTCAAAACTCTCATCCAACTTCAAATTACATTTTTAAGAAAAAACATCGTTTTCTAAAAAATATTTTCAATTTCAAAATTTTATATTTTCACTCCGCCCTCCCCCGACCCCAATTATCCCTCCACCCCCTCCAAAAAAATTAAATTTGTTTTTTAAAAAATATTTTTAATTTCAAAATTTTATTTTTTCACCACGATCCCA
>NC_028637.1:14482640-14507465 GCF_001406875.1 Solanum pennellii | reverse complement strand
CCCCCCCCCAAAAAAAAAAGAATCAATTTCAAAAATCATTTTCAACTCTAGTAAAAATGAAACATATTTCTCAAAAATATTTTTCACTCATAAATTAAACACAAAAAATCATTTTCTAAAAATATTTTCTACTCACCAACCAAACTTGAGAAATATAAGTTATAACTCTACTTGTTTTCCAGGAAAACTAGGAAAATATTTTCCTTCATACCAAAAACACCCTTAAAATTGACTTAAATTCTTACTATTAGTTGAGTAATTGGCCTCACCGCAAACCCATACATTTTGAAGTTATTATCTTATCTTTTTTCGTAATTGCATTATTAGAGTAGTTAGAAGTCCTTCAAGCTCTTACTGCAGACACTTGAAGCCCCTTGATTTCCATTTCTCTCAACTATGCCACATGACATCCTAACACAAACATCAAACACCTCATTCTAAGTTCACAAAAACAAAAATCTGTAGTTACATTGTTCAGATTTATACGGACTCATGATCGTCTTTCATCAAAAGATTGAAGAAATATCAGGAAGCCATGGACCAAAGTTGCAGTATTCTATCTTAGCAGTTAAAAAGTTAGAGAAACAACCAAGAAAACCAAAGTTAGAATCCTAGAAGAGGTGATACTGGAAGAACTCTTCCCTAAGTCTCAAATGGTAAAGTTATCCAATATGGTGGAAGGTAGACGGTACTAATTGAATTAATCGAGCAGAACACAAGCTGACCTGACCTGGATATCAATATTATAAAACTACGTCTTAGTACCTAACAATAACTTGCATAGAGATACGTGCAATAGTGTTCAAATTAAAGACTAAACTAAGATTAGACATGAACATACAATTGAATGATAGAATTGCTAATGATTGAAACACATATGAATTTGACACTCCACTCGGAAAGGAAACACATTTAACAACATGAATTTAAACGTTATTTTTCATGATCATCTGTTGTTCAGATTAATTAACTAGCAAACCGCTCCATAACTTCTCAGGGTAAATAAATAGATTCAGAAAAATGAAAGTAGAAAAAAGAAGAAATTACCTCGCCAAGCAGACTTTGGAACCAATATGAAGGATCCTTTTATAGCTGATTTTGATGAGTTGAGATTTCATCACCAAGCAGGTGTTGGTTATGTAGCAAGAATGGGTGGGAAATAGAGGGAAAGGGAGGAATTTGAAAGTTGAGAACTTGAACAGTTGGGAACTTGAAAAGTCCTCTTATACTTTAATGAAAAGGCATTTGTCCCTAATCGGTGGTGGAAAGAAAAATAGGAGAGTTTAAATACAGAAACACTCCTATTAATTGTTAAAAGGGTTGGAAATAAAGACCCCCCTCGCGCCGTTGTTGTCGTCGCTCCCTCATCTCTGCTTTGGATTTGTCTTTGGCAAATGATCGAGAGATTATTTTTTGGACAAAGTTTATTTTAATTATTTAATAAATTTTTTATTTAATTATTTAATTAAATGGACAAAAATTTTTGAATTAATTAGTTGATAACAGAAGTTGAAAATTAACCAAAATAGTTAAACTTTTTAGTTGACTAACCCGACCCGACTCGGATTCGCGCGCGGCCCGTTTTATTTGAACTTTCCCATTTTATTTAAATTTATCGCCATGAATGTTCTGAAAGATTGCAACTTTCAGGAACAGTCAGTACCATTTGAAAGGTTGCAGACTTTCATTAATGGTCGTGTAAATTCTGAAAGGGTTGCAACCTTTCAGAACCTGTTCTTCTTTCCTATAAATACCACTCATTCTTCATAATATTTTCTTGCGAATTTTCTGATCTTCTTCTTCTTCTTCTACACACATTTTTCTTCGTGTACTTTCCTGCTGTGGATTGGTTCGCTGACAGTAGGTTTTTGGTATCTACACTCTGCCGATTAAGATTATTTTACCTAGGGAGGTTATATTCCAAATCAAACCTTTAATACTAGAGGGGAATAATTTCCTTAAGGGGACACTGTGAGTTCAGTGGACTTGATCTTTTTTTATTTAAAAGGTTTTTCTGATTCTGGTACGTTTTTACAGATTTTAGTTTTTGTGAATTAATTTCTGTTCATCTCTCTTACTGGTTCTATAAATTTTAGTTACTTCGTGTTTCTGAACAATTTATTAAACTCAGTCATTTCTGGTTTATAACACAGATTGTAACAATCTTTAAATTTCTGTTACTTCGTATTTCTGAATAATTTATTAGAATCAGTAATTTCTGGTTTTATAACACAGATCGGAACAATCTTAAGAAAATTATTTTAAAAAAATCTGTGTTTCGGGTGGAGACAAAAATCTTCATGATTTTATACTCCTTTAAGTCTGCAATTATAATTTATTTCTTACTAAGCCTGTATCATTTTTTGTTTATCAGAAATGACAAACAATGGTGTTCCAGTGCCTATTGCTGCACCAACCCGAACTATTGTATCACAAGTAGAGAAACCAGATAAATTCATAGGTGTGAATTTGAAAGGATGGCAGCAACGAGTATTTTTCTGGCCTACCACTCTTGGTCTGCAGAAATTTACAAGTCAAGATACTCCATTGCCTGCTGATGATATGTCAAACAGAAAAAAGTTATGATTATTGAAGCATGGAAACAGGCATACTTCCTATGTAAAGGCTACATTTTGAGTGCTTTAGAGGATGATTTATATAATGTCTATAGTGCAATAACAACTTCAAAGGAGTTGTGGGATGCACTTGAAAAGAAATATAAGACAGAAGATGCAAACTTGAAAAAGTTTGTGGTCGCAAAGTTTTTAGACTATAAAATGGTAGATAGTAAAACTGTTCGATCACAAGTGCAGGAACTTCAATTTATTCTCCATGATCTGATTGCTGAAGATATGGTAGTAAATGAAGCTTTTCAAGTGGCTGCAATGATTGACAAGTTTCCTCCTTCGTGGAACGATTTCAAGAATTATCTAAAGCATAAGCGTAAAGAAATGAAGCTTGAAGATCTTGTGATTCCGATCAAGATTGAGGAAGATAACAAAAATGCTGAAAAGAAGTCGCGTAAGAGTTCAACAATCATTGGAGTCAATATTGTTGAAGAAGCTCCTACCAATGACAAAAAGAGAAAGAAGTCCAACGGGCAGAAGTAAGAGCAGACCAAGAAGAAATTCAAAGGCAACTGTTACAATTGTGGCAAGGCTGGTCATAGGTCTTCTAATTGTCGTTCTCCAAGAAAGGACAAAGACAAAGCCAAAGCCAAAAGTCAAGCAAACATCGTGAGAAGATGGAAGATGCAGATGACTTGTGTGCAATGATCTCAGAGTGTAACTTAGTTATAAATCTCAAGGAGTGGTTTCTCGATTCAAGTGACACTAGACATATTTGCTCTGTGAAAGAAGTCTTTGCAACGTACACTCCTGCTGAGTACGATGAAGATTTGTTCATGGGAAACATAGCAACAGCAAGGATTGCAGGAACTGGGAAAGTAGTGTTGAAAATGACATGCGACAAGGTGTTGACTTTGAACAATGTTTTGCATGTCCCTACTATTAGGAAGAATTTAGTTTCTGCTGTACTACTCATTAAGAACGGGTTTAAGTGTGTCCTAGTTAGTAATAAAGCTGTAATAAGTGAGAATGAAATGTTCATAGGAAAGGGCTATCTCAATGAGGGTATTTTCAAACTTAATGTAATGGTTGTTGACATGTATTAATAAAAATTCTGCTTCTGTTTACTTATTGGAGTTAAATGATTTATGGCATGCCCGTTTGAGACATGTAAATTACAAAGCCTTGCGAAAATTGGTTAATCTAGAAGTATTGTCTGATTTTAAATGCGATAAATCAAAATGTGAAATTTGTGTGGAAATTAAGTTTGCTAAGCATCCTTATAAGTCTGTTGAAAGAAACTCTAAAACTTTAGACTTAACACATAGATATATGCGATATGAAGTCAACACCATCTCGTGGTGGGAAAAAGTATTTTATAACTTTTATTGATGACTACACTCGATTTTGTTATGTATAGTTGCTTAATAGTAAGGATGAAACAATTGATGCATTTAAGCAATACAAAAATGAAGTGGAGAACCAATTGAATCTAAAGATAAAAATGATTCGGAGTGATAGGGGTGGAGAATATGAATCTCCTTTTGCAGACATATGTTTGGAATATGGTATTATTCATCAAACTATTGAACCTTATACACCACAGTCAAATGGTTTGGCAGAACGGAAGAACAGAACATTAAAGGAAATGATGAATGCCTTAATGATCAATTTTGGTTCACCGCGAAACCTTTGGGGGAAGCCATCCTTACAGCTAATAAAATACTCAATAGAGTACCCCATCAAAAAATACAATCAATTCCATATGAGTTGTGGAAAGGAAGGATACCCAACTTGAAATATTTCAAAGTGTTGGGGTGTTTAGCCAAGGTAGAGGTTTCTTTACCAAAGAGGGTCAATATTGGACCCAAAATAGTAGATTGTGTCTTTATTGGGTATGCTGTGAACAGTAAAGCCTGTCAGTTTTTGGTTCACATATCTGATAATCCTAAGATTCATGTTAATATGATAATTGAATCAGATAATGCAAAGTTTTTTGAAAACATTTATCCGTATAAAACTGAAAGTGAAAGACATAAACGACCACGAGAAGAATCAATGGAAAATATTCTAACTAGTGAGGAACCTAGGCGTAGTACTCGCCAACGAAAATCTACTTCTTTCGGACTAGATTTGTAGCACTATTGCTTGAAAATAATCCTCAAACATTTAAAGCAGCTATGTCTTCGTCTGAGTTTACTTATTGGAAAGAATCAGTCAATAGTGAGATCAAATCAATTTTAAGCAATCACACTTGGGAATTGGTTGATCTTCCTTCAGGAAATAAACATTTAGGATCAAAGTGGATCTTTAAAAGGAAAATGAAACCTGATGGGACTATTGACAAATATAAGGCTAGAGTTGTAGTCAAAGGGTACAGACAAAAGGAAGGTCTGGACTACTTTGATACATACTCTCCAGTAACAAGGATAACATCAATTGGGATGTTAATAGCACTAGCAGTAGTGCATGATCTTAAAATTCACCAAATGGATGTAATGACAGCCTTCTTAAATGGAGAGTTGGAGGAAGAAATTTACATGGAACAACCTGAAGGGTTTATAGTTCCTGGTAAAAAAAAGAAAGTGTGCAGACTTGTGAAGTCACTTTATGGACTCAAGCAAGCACCCAAATAATGGCATGCTAAATTTGACCAAACAATGTTGGCAAATGGATTCAAGATTAACGAATGTGATAAATGTGTTTACAATAAAACTGTTATGAATCATGAAGTCATTGTTTGTTTGTATGTTGATGACATGTTAATAATGAGTAAAGACATTGACGATATAAACTCTACTAAGCGCATGCTGTCTAGCAAGTTTGATATGAAAGACTTAGGAGTTGCTGATTTGATCTTAGGGGCCAGGTTTATTAAAACTTCCCAGGCACTAGCATTATCTCAATCTCATTATATTGAAAAAGTATTTGATAAGTTCAAGTACTTGAATTTCAACGTTGTCAAAACTCCAATTGATTTAAGTTGTACATTTAAAAAGAATGAAGGTCAAAGTGACTCTCAATTGGAATATGCTAGAGTGTTAGGAAGTTTGATGTATATTATGAATTGTACGCTACCAGATATAGCATATGTTATTAGTAAACTGAGTTGGTTCATTAGTAATCCGAATCAAATTCACTGGATGGCAATGAAAACGTGTGTTGGGTTGTCTAAAATATACACAACATTATGCTTTACATTATAATAGATATCGTGCTGTGATTGAAGGATATAGTGATGCAAGTTGGATCACCGAGTCAAATGATGTAAAATACACGAGTGGTTATGTGTCCATACTTGGTGGAGGAGCAGTCTCTTGGAAATCGTCCTAACAGACATGTATTGATCGCTCCACAATGAAATCTGAATTCATTGATTTGGATAAGGCTAGTGAAGAAGTTGAATGGCTCCAAAATTTCCTAGAGGATATTCCATTCTGGCCCAAACCTGTTGGACCTATTTGCATAAATTACGATAGTCAAGCAACACTAGGTAGGGAAGGGAGCGCTATATACAAAGAAAAGTCTCGTCATATACGACGGAGATATAACACCGTAAGACAACTGCTCTCTAGTTGAATTATCACAATTGACTATGTAAAGTCAAGCGATAATGTGTCAGATCCACTAACGAAAGGGCTAGTGAGAGAGGCAGTTGAAAGATCATCTAAGGGAGTGGGTTTACGGCTTAGGACAAGTCAGCATGACGGTAACTCTATCAAGCAGACTGAAGATCCCAAGAGCTAGATTCAAGGAGAAAAACAAAGTTGTGGCTGACGGTTCGACATTGTCAATTAACTCAATCCATTCTCATGATGAAGACAATGTTCAGGAACAAGGTTAAGACTTTAAGGCTTGTTAATGAGGTAAAAAAGCTTAAAGTTTTTAATGATTTGCTAAGTTTGGTAGATTTGACCAAATAGTGTATCTACGAGATGACACGGTTAGAAATTACCTATGTGAGTGTGAAATGGAAGCCGCTTCGAGGAGAATTTTATGTCAAAAGCCTATTCTCTATACACTCATGAAACCAGGAGGTGTTCATGGATGAAACAAACACAACCGTAAGAACCATAAACAATAAAGGGTTAATTGTGTGACATATGGTTGTCTAGGTATACACCAAAGTTCGAAAGTTCAACGATATCACATCTACCGATTGACCGTGTATATCCGACATATGTTCACTACAGAAAGTCCAAGGGGAAACCTACTTATACAGATGCAATAAATCATTTCCTATAAAGTACACAATTGTTCGTGCATTCCTATGTTATAACCATTCCCTATCAATGTGGGGGATTGTTGGGTATGTAGCAAGAATTGATGGGAAATATAGAGAAAGAGATGAATTAGAAAAGTTGAGAACTTGAAGAGTTGGGAACTTGAAAAGTCCGCTTATGCTTTAATGAAAAGGCATTTGTCCCTCATCGGAGGTGGAAAGAAAAAATAGGAGAATTTAAATACAGAAACACTCGTATTAATTGTTAAAAGGATTGGAAAGAGGAACCCCTCTTGCGTCGTTGTCGTCGTCGTCACTCGCTCGTCTCGGCTTCCGCTTCGGCTACGGCTTCGACTTTGACTTTGGCTTTACCTTTGGCAAATGATCGATCGAGAGATTATTTTTTGGACAAATTTTGTTTTAATTATTTATTTAATTAATTAATTAATTAAATGGATAAAAATGTTTTCAATTAATTAGTTGATAACATAAGTTGAAAATTAACCGAAATGTTTTAACTTTTTAGTTGAATAACCCGACTCAGATCCGCGCGCGGCCCGTTTTATTTGAACTTTCCCATTTTATTTAAATTTCCCGCCACGACTGTTCTGAAAGGTTGCAACTTTCAGGAACAGTCAGTACCATTTGAAAGACTGCAAACTTTTATTAATGGTCGTGTGAATTCTGAAAGGGTTGCAACCTTTCGGAACATGTTCTTCTTTCCTATAAATACCACTCATTCTTCAGAATATTTCCTTACGAATTTTCTGATCTTCTTCTTCTTCTTCTACACACATTTTTCTTCGTGTACTTTCCTGCTTTGGATTGGTTTGCTGACAGTAGAGTTTTTTTGTATCTACACTCTACTGATTAAGATCATTTTACCCTGGGAGGTTATATTCCAAATCAAACCTCGGATACTAGAGGTGAATAATTTCCTTAAGGGGACACTGTGAGTTCAGTGGACTTGATCTTTTTCCGATTAAAAAGGTTTTTCAGATTCTAGTATGTTTTTACAAATTTTCGTTTTTGTGAATTGAATTTCTATTCATATCTCTTATTGGTTCTATAAATTTTAGTTACTTCGTGTTTGTGAACAATTTATTAGAATCAGTAATTTGTGGTTTTATAACACAGATTGGAACAATCTTTAATTTTTGAGTAAGTAGCAAGAATTGAAGGGAAATAGAGGGAAAGAGAGAAATTTGAAAAGTTCAGAACTAGAAGAGTTGGGAACTTGAAAAGTTCTCTTATGATTTAATGAAAAGGAATTTGTCTCTCATCGCTGGGGGAAATAGGAGAGTTTAAATACAGAAACACTCCTATTAATTGTTATAAGGGTTGGAAAGAGAGACCCCCTCGCACCGTCGTCGTCATCGCTCGCTCGTCTCGGCTTTCAATTAATTAGTTGATAACAGAAGTTGAAAATTAACCGAAATATTTCAACTTTTTAGTTGACTAACTCGACCCGACTCGAATCCGCGCCCAACCCATTTTATTTGAACTTTTTTTTTATAAATTTCCCGCCATGAGTGTTCTGAAAGGTTTCAACTTTCAGGAACAGTCAGTACCATTTCAAAGGTTGCAAACTTTCATTAATGGTCGTGTGAATTCTGAAAGGGTTGCAACCTTTCGGAACCTGTTCTTCCTGCCTATAAATACCACTCATTCTTCAGAATATTTCCTTACAAATTTTCTGATCTTCTTCTTCTTCTTCTACACACATTTTTCGTTGTGTATTTTCCTACTGTTGATTGGTTCGGTGACAGTAGAGTTTTTGGTATCTATACTCTCTTTATTAAGATTATTTTATCCTGGGAGGTTATATTCCAAATCAAACCTCAAATACTAGAGGGGAATAATTTCCTTAAGGGGACACTGTGATTTCAGTGGACTTGATTTTTTTCCGATTTAAAAGGTTTTTCAGATTCTGATACGTTTTTATAGATTTTAGTTTTTGTGAATTAAATTTCAGTTTATCTCTCTTACTGGTTCTATAAAATTTAGTTACTTCGTATTTCTGAACAATTTATTAGAATCAGTAATTTGTGGTTTTATAACACAGATTGGAACAGTAAGCTCATCGACAATTTTACAAATAAAAGTTGTTGCAGTTATGATCTCTACTAAATAAAATTGTGGGCTCGAACCTTGTATATTCATGTAATAACTCAGTATCATAGAGTAGACTATAAAACGCGAGATACCCTCATTCGATTCATCACTTGTTTGATTTTTTAGGAGAATATCTTGGAAAACGAAAAAGAGACATTCGAGCTAGCAAGGGAAACACTATTATGTTTCTTCATTCAGTCCTACTATTAAGTGAGTAACTCAGCATCCAAGAGGAATACAAACACAACGAAAAGGATATCGATTCACTTTCTAATGTGATTCAATTAGATTCACTCATTAAGTCTCGTACTATGCATAACTCAAATTCTGTGACGATGAGTTTGATTTTATTCAAATCTCATTTTCAAATTTAATCTATCACTACTAGGAAATATACATGTAGCAACAATTATTTAGTAACGATTAAAAATGTGTTGCAACAGATAGTCATTCGCCACGGTTTTAACTGTTGCAATAGACAACAGGACCGAATGACACACTTATAAAATTAAATTGTTGCATTAGCACGACAAATGTTGTCATAATGTCTCTTATTGCAAGGGTTCCACAAATCCGTCCCCGTAGGCTACTCCATGGCAACGATTCTTACGAAAATAAATATATTGCAACAGATATCATACCCTCAATTATTTTCCCTCCACTAATTTACTAGACCCGCCTAAATATTTTCTCAAAATTAATTTTTAAAAATAAAATAAAAGGGTAAATGTATATCATTAGTTAGATAGGTTTGTCTCTTCATGACAATTCTATCAGAAGCTCAACCTCATAGTCGTAGGTATCGTCACTTCTCACTTCTCCTTGAAGATGGTGTATCTTATTCTCATTCTTCTATGCTTTTCCTTGTAGGTAATGTATCATATGCTGAGATTTGTGCTTCGTGGTTTCTTCATTTTCACAGCTACAGGTATTGTGTATTCTATCTTCCTTAAAATCAGAAATTCTTAGAAGGGTTCTTGAAAAAGGTTTCAAAATAGACAAATGGATTTTTGTGAAATAGATTCTCTTTGTTAGAATTTATGTTTATGGTGTAATCTTATTGTGGCTTAGAGTGTGTATCTAAATTTTTGTAAAGATTGAGAAATCTCTGTAAAAACAATTTAGATGAAAACTTTAAATTTTTGGAAATTCTCAGTTTCGAAAGAGTTGATGTTATGGAAGATGGGTATCGATTCTTCATTCTACAGGATAGTTTGATCTATCAAAATGCTCAAATTTTGGAACACCGGATAAAATTTTAAACTCGATAAGCTTTTTCTAACAATAATATAAACTAAAGTATTTTTTAACTACAAAAGTCATTGAAGTCAAGTATTAAGAGAATTAGTTATTAAGAGAATTAGTTTCTCTTGAAAGTAAAATTTGAAGTTCTAGAAAGTTGGTCCTCAAGCTCTCGTCGCATCAATTCACTGCTTAAAAGGAGGTAATGTTTCTTTTTCATATCAGTATAAGAATATTGTTAGCCAACATAAACTAAAATTTGTTATGCTTTCTGAATTCTTTCTTATGTGCGAACTGATGTACTACACGTGCTCGTTAGAATGTGGAGTGTTAATAACTTTTAATGAAGTTGATGGTATGTTTAACTTCAAAATTATAGGGAATCGACTGTTCCACAATGTCTAATGGAATACAATTATCTTTACTGGAATGTAGAAATTACTTTTTGGAAAGAACAATTAATTCTCCCTCTGTCCTCGATTATTTCATTTTTAGATTGGTTGTGTATTTATTAACCTCTATTCTTCTATTTATTTGTTGGATTTACTTCTATATGAGTATCGTTTTTGTTAGCCATGTACGTCTTCTAAGTTAATATAAAAAATCCAACATGTGGCCTCTTTAAAAAAAAATTAAACAGGAGAAAAATATAATCTAGTCCAACTGCAATTTGTTTTCTCTGGTATTTTAAAATGTTAGTAAAAAATATATTTCGTGAGATTAAAATTGGATCAAAGACAACTTTGTACTGATACACATAAGCATCGACCTCTATTTTCCATGGTCTGTCCAGAGCAATAGGCTCGTTCAATACTTCATGATATTTAATCTTTTCTTACTACTATCTTGATAACTATGTTATAACTTATACTAGCATTAGGATATTTCAGATTTCATATTTTTCGATTTCATAAAGGATTTTTCATTTTCCCGTATATGTGCTCTTTAAATTATGTATAAGTACGGTAAGTTTAGAGTGTTGGACAAGATTTCCCTCTATGTGACTTTGGTACTAGTCTTTATTCTGATTCATGTTCTATTTTTTGAGCATCGCTGATTCTAGAACACATTACGTAGATGTTGGGTCCGTTTAAGCTAGGTATAACGTTTTGAGCATTAGCTCAGTCTCTCTAAGTCTGCTCTAAGATTTGTATCTTCATGTCTACCTTTTGAGTCATATATTTCAAGTCCTCATGGTCAGTTGCTCGATTGTTTGGTTTGTGTATTTGTCTTCTCTTCATTGTCATCAAAGACAATCTCTTAGTCTTTTTTGTTATGGAAGTCTTGCGATCGTGTGCTGCTTAGTTTCTTGAGTGAGGTTAGTGACTTTGGCGAAATAAAATGAAATAATGTATTTTTTTGTATGAAACCATTTCCATCATTTGAGTGTTTAGATTCGGCATAACTATTTGGATTTAGTTTCTTCTATTATCATCTTAATATTGAATAATTATATTTAAAATCCTTTACGAAATGGAAACATCAGAAGAAGGTGAGGACTTTGATATGGAATAAGATATGGAAACATCAGAAGAAGATGAGGACTTTGATGATGATGAAGACTTTTATGATGCCGATTAGTATTGGATGGTGGCTGATTATTGATAAAGGGAATTTTAAGAAATTTCTCTATTGTATTTATTTTTTGTACCATTGGTTTGAAGGACAATGGAAAGGATGGTGATCTTGTCTTTTATTATTATTATTATTGTATACTTTTGTCTTTTTAGGTTTTCTCAATGTTATTACAGATTTCTTTAGTGCTTCATATGTTGAAAGTAGCTAAGTGATTTGTGCTTCAGAAAGCCTAGGTGAATCAGGTAGCAAGAAGCGGTGATTTTGATTTCAACTTCATCCTTTCTCCCTTTTTTCTAGTTCATGTTATCATGTTATAAAAGTTATTGTGACTGTAATCTTCTTTTCTCTGTTTCTGCTTTATCTTATTGATTTTGTTGGGATGTCTAACTCATTATCTTATCTCTATTTATACAGTAGGTAGTACTTGCTAGTCATTGCACAACGAGAGTCTGGAGTGCCCCAAGGTTAGACACTTGGTCGAATGAAGCCCTTATCTAAAAGTTCTTGTAACTTCTCTTTAAGCTCTTTCAACTTTACTGGTGCCATTCTTTATGACAGAATAGATATAGGATGAGTATCTGGAAGAAGATTTATACCGAAGTCTATCTCTCTCTAAGGAAGGACTCAAGGAAGATCATCTGGAAAGACTTCTGGAAAATCTTTTACTACTGGAACTGACTGAATAGGAGGTACCCAAACACTTGAGTTATTAACCCGGACTAAGTGATGGACACACCCCTTAGAAACTAACTTTCTTGCCTTAAGGTACGAAATGAAACGACCCTTAGGCACTGCTGAATTGCTTTTTCACTCTAAGACAGGCTCATTTGGAAACTGAAACTTGACTACTCGAGTTCTACTATCAACTGCAGCATAACAAGCGTGAAGTCAGTCCATACCAAGAATGACATCAAAATTTATCATGTATGACTCGATTAAATATGTCATGGTACTCTTGTGATTGAAGGAAATGGGGCAATCATGATAGACTCTCTCTGTTATTATGGACTCACCAACAGGTGTAGAAACACTAAATGGTTAACTAAGTTGCTTAGGAATAATTTAAAGTTCATAGCAGCATAAGAAGTTACAAAAGATAAGCTCACTCCTGGATCTAGCAAACATAAACAGTAAAGTCAATGATTTGGAGCATACCAGTGACAACATTTGGCGACTCCTCTTGTGCTTGACGACTTATTGATGGCATGTAAGCGCTTTGTTCCTCCGCCAATACCGGAAGTATCCCCTTTAGGTGTAGCTCTGTCGAGAGGTTGAAGAAGACCGGGCTCTATTGCCCTCTTTACCATTTCTTTGTCTGTCCTTAGGATATTCTCTTATAAATGATCATTTTGGCAACACCTGAAGCAACCAGTTGAGCCATCACGACACACCTCTGAGTGTTTCCAACCACACTTAGCACATGCAGAAGTCTTGTACCCCTTTGTGCCTTACTACCTTATGAATGTGCAAGTCTATCTCTGAAGTTCTAACAAACATAGGATTGAAAGAGATTATGAAAGTAACACTTACCTTAACTTTCTCTACTTATGAATAGCTCAACTCAACATAAAGCAATTAAAACACATGGGATGTATACAAAGCTTTATAAAACAACTGCAATGATCTTGGTTCGTTAAAGATAAAACAATAATAAACATAGCTTTACTTGTATAGAAAGTAACTTAAAAACTGTGGGAGATTCTTTAACCGACAACCATCACTATGAGCTTAAGTTATGGCACAACGTTTTACCTCATGTTTCCAAGGACCATCATATACCTTGCCATTGGTATAGAGCCTGATCTACTAAGTGGATCCACTAGTTTATGCTAAAAAGCACTAAGGAATCATCTAAAAAGTATGATCCTTTCTCTGCCCTTGATAGCTATATGGTTTATGAGGGCTTGAGTTAATATAAACTCGTATCCTCATATTGGTGCTCAATGTTACTCCCAAATTATACTTCGATCATATGCTTTCAAAATAATTTCTTCTCTGGTTTGAGATAATTGCTCAAACTTAGCTTAAAAAAAGCTCTCTTGGAAATCATAGTTTCCTCTTTTCGAAAAACTATCTCAATTGCTCTTTTGGAAATCTCATTTTCCTTTCTTGTTTAAATGTGAAAATATTTACAAACTTTTAGGGAATAATTAGTTCCCTTATAACTTTTTTGAGAATGAACTCAAGTGTTTACTCTTAACTTAACGTGAGACTAGAGTCTTAAAAACAAGGTTAAAACATTGTTAAAGACTCTTAAAACTTAATAAACGTGAACTTGCTTCTTATCTTCTGGACTTGACTCTGAACTTCTCTTGACTTTGATCTTAACTTTTTTTTAATTGGATTATGGATTCAAGGTTATGATTGGTGTTTTTGTTTGATTTCTAGGTGTTTAGAAATCATTTGAAATAGTTAGCATGAATGAAGGTGTTAATACACTTTAAAAGGACTTAAACGGACTGAGTAACAAAAATTGGGTGAAAACGCCGATTCGGGCGCATCCAGGGCGCACTGCGCCAGCCTCACTTTACTGAGGCTGATTTTCTGGTGCACTACTAGCGCGCCGCCCCATCCTTGTTGGCGCTATGGGGGTGCGTCGCCCCAACATGTTCTTTAGGCAAAAATCTGATGAATTTTTCCTCTCATTTTTTGACCTTAAATCATTTTAATTCGTTTTTTTCTAAAATTCACTTTAGATTCATGTACCCGCATCATATATACAAGGATCTAACTCAATGATCTCAAGAAACAACTATTCTACATCATGAAATTCCTAAATCTCAATTTATGTTCAAGAACGAAAGCAATTCAAGAACAACCCACAAGAACATTCTATTTTCACTCGTTTCAAAACTACGTAACGCTGAATCAAACATGCTTGACATGTGCATGAATGAACCTAACGTTATGGAAAACTCACATACTTTTTTAGAGATCACCCCCGACGAAATCCACACTCAATCTTGAAGGTTTCTTGGCGATTTCTTGATTTATCTTCTCTTTTGTCCTCTTTTCTCTTTTCTCCAAGCCCTAGCGGGAATTCTAATTCCCTAAACTGAACAAGTCTTGTTTTACCCCTATTAATTCCTAAATGAAAAATTAGTATAATTAAGTAAGGAAATGACTAAATTGCCCTCCCCAAATCTGGATTAGACTTTCCTCAATCCAACAATCCAACTTTTGGAAGGCATAATTCACTCATACGAACTCAAAATTGTCCTAAATTGGCGGCATTGGAAAGATTGTTCCAAGGGCTTTCCAACCATATCTGGAAGTACACCTAACTCATCTTGAGCTAGAAGTTATGACCATTTGAAGTTATCTAAAAACTGTAACACCCCGTAGCCAAGATAGACCAAAATTCAGTTTTTTTTTCAGAAAAATCTGTAGGTGCAACAAACGGTTGCATCGACGGTCCGTAGGGCAGACGATAGTCCGTTCTGCAAAACCGTCGATGGGATCAGAAGCACCCAATAAATTCAGCCGGGAAAAATTGGCTAAGTCTTAATCGACGGATGGACCGACGGTCCGTAGGTCAGACAATGATCCGTAGTGTATGACTGTCAATCGAGACCCCCATTCACCCACTCTTTGACTAGAGCTAAGGATGACCAGAACGGTCCGTAGGTGGAAAATTTACAGACTATTAAAGGGAAATGTAGTATGGTCAACTTCAAATGATAACAACTCTTAGAAAAAAATGAATTAGGTTTCTAATGACCTACCCAAAGATAGATAATTGAATTATCTTTCCATAGCCACCGACCTTGCTAAAGTCAGACTTCCGAGTAAAATGTTATGCCAATTTTAGTAAAGGCCTGTCGAACAGGCCCTGATGACGGACCCAACGATGGGGCGTCGGGCAGACGACGGACCGTCAGTCCTGGCCGTCGTTTGGCCCGATAACTTTCCCAGGGGTATTTTTGACCTTTTCCACTCCGTTTAAACCCTAAGTTACGTCTTTTTACCATAAATCGTCATATTTTAGTATGTTTAAGCCTAGAAATATAACTAAAACATATCTAAGTCAAATCATTAAATCCAAACTTAGAAAACTAGAAGCAAGAAAGGATCAAAAGCTCAAGAACCCTAGTTCAAGAACGAAGCAAGTTTCCTGCAGTTCCAGCCCAGAAATCTAAGTGTTTCTCCGTGAATTTCATCGCCAGGTATGTGGGATGTCACTAGTGGGTTCCTTTCACCCATTGGGTCCCTAATTTTCAGTCAGATTCTTGATTCCCATATCATGATTAAACCTAGGGTTTCTAGATTGACACAACATATTCCAAAATATGCTTAACAACAACAAAATGAATGCCAAGGTTGTCAACAAACCAACATGCATGATTTAGAGAAGGATGATGAGTAGCGTCTTCATTAGCCGGAAGGAATTAGTCTCCACTAGCGTCATTCGAAGAACGAACAAGAAACTTTGTTAGAACTTCATGAATTTATTAAATATATGTTCCAAATCAGATTATCATGTTATTACTCAGATTATCGCATGAATTTCAGAACTCTAGCTTTGTATTTCTTTAGTTCTTGAATTACACATGCTAGGTCAGATATTTTAGACACTTCAGATATACATGCCTCAGTTATAAATGCATAATTACCAGATTAATTATTGCTTTCTCAGTTTGCATGTTCAGTTTCGAGCTATCCAGTATTTACTGAAACTTAGACATAATCAGTAGATTTACAGAATTCATTTGGAGTAGCATAATACCGAGTTAGACTAGGGTTCAGCGTACTCAATTAGTCCCAGAACTAGCCAAGTAGTTTGTAAGTCCCCTCTGTGGGCAATCAGTTTAGTGATCACGTCAGCATGCCTTTATACCTTCGCAGGGTATATTGGGTCCTCTCGATGGGGCGTATACATCGGACTCCACATTTAGCTCATGTGGTTTTATTATCGGTTATTAGTAGCTCCCACAGATCAGTCAGACTCTCTGCATTGACCATTTATCAGTATATTCAGTAGTCAGTTTCAGCATGTTATAAATTGGTCATTGCGTCCAGTTAGCTCAGAGTTCAGTTTATCATATCAGATTATTATACTTGCTTTTATGCTCGTTCAGTTATGTTTTATTTCAGCTTTACTCTATCCTACATGATCAGTAGTACCTTTCAAATACTGACTTATACGTGCACTACATCTTCTTGTGTTGTAGGTTCAGTTTTTCATCATCCAGATCACGCATAAATCGATTTTCCAATCTCCAGTTCAGCATATTCAGTGGTGAGTCCTCATTCTCCGAGGACGAAATTCATGAGTTTCTTTTCAGTCTTTAGTCATTTAGTTTCAGTTTTTGCTAGATTTAGCTGGGGCTTGTCCCAGTATTTCTTGTCCAGTTTACTAGCTTTTTTAAGACATAGTTAGTTTCAGCTTAGTATTGAGTTAATATTTCTTTGTATTAAACTCATCACTTTTTCATATATCTCAGTTACAGAATATGTGTATTCCCCATTGTTTCATATAAGTTATGATTTAGCTTCCACATCAGTTTATTATCTTTAGTATGCTCATGATCATGCAAGCAGGGTTAGCTTGGGATCACTTGTGGTTCTAAGTTCCGTGTGCGGGTCTCGAGGATAGCTCGGGGCGTGACAAAAAATCACTTTAACTTACTTACCAAATTTCCAGATTATTAATTTCTTTTAAAAAAAATATTTCTAATTTCTTGACTTCCTTCTTGTTTCTTTTTAATTGCGAGATGTTACAGTCTTGACACCTATGATATGGACTATCACTATGTCTGTGGGACATGCATATTAGCTAACTTTTCCTTCATCAATAAAATCTTTGTACAACTAATTAGCTTCATAATTGATGTTAATATTCTAGCAACATTACTTGATGCTTCATCAACACGAAACAATTATTCGACCAATTCATCGTCTATCTATTAATAGCAACAATCAAAATCCTCCTCCTAATTCTTCTACTACTTCTTTTGCAGTTTCTTGTTTGCTTCAGATTCATCTGCTTTTGATATATTACCTGCTTCTACTTTATTTTGTTGTGCTACTACACTTGCAATCTTCTTCAGGTGCAACTTGGATCATCCTGTTATTTTTTATCAAAGTTAATTATATTGAAATTCGTGTTAGTGTTGTTTCCACAGTTTTGGAGTATTGAACTAAACTTCGAACCTCGATTGACTATGAAAATTTGAAAATGTGTACTCAATTCTTGGTTGATTTTAGGTGTTGTTGATTTTTTGTAAAATATATTGACGAGAGTTGTTGAATTTACTAAATATGTAGATTTTCAGAATCTAATTAAAGTTCATCATCCTATTTCTATGGTGATAAAACACACTAAACTTTTAAGATTTAGAATAATCTAAATATATTTTGTTTTATTCTTGAACCATTGACATTTATTTTTATTTTGCTCAACTTGAAAATTCAGTTTGATGAACTTACCATGGGAAGCCTATTAATTGTGTATGAAAAGTAGGTTCTTTGATTGATTAGTATCTTTATTCTGGAACAAAGACTATGCAAATTTCCATTACTAAAAAATATCATGAAGTAGCTTTGATTTTATTTCTAGAAGATGCATTTAAGGTGTAGTCAATTTCTTCTAAAACAGCTCAAGTGGAAAAACTTTGGCCCATATAACCCTTTTATTTTTACTTTCTAAAAAAGTCCTGTGGTACTATAAGTTATAAGTTCTATTCAGAAAGAGTAAGTTATATGACTTCTTTTCCATTCACTTTTAAGTTCTCTCTCTCCAATTCCCTATCTTTAACTGTTGTCCCTTTTGAAATTGTAGGTGAACAAAATGAAAAACGCGAGAATGGAAGTAGTGAAGGTCTTACATAAAGAGAATTGATTGATCCACATTTACAAATATATTCTAGGACTATTTTTATTTTAGGGCTTTAATTTTGTGACCATAATTTTATGCTAACTCTTGAAATTATAGGATTATTTTTATGTTTGAGCTTAACTTTTGCGAACATCAATGTATGCTAACTCTTGAATTGTCAATTAATATTGTGTTTTAATCGGTAAGATATGGATGACACTAGTTGAAGTACATATTGTTTTCTATCATTGTATCATAGTTTATTGCAACAATACATAATATTATATAGTTGCTACAACAACCTACAATAAGCATTAAAAAAGCTAATTGCAATAGCTTAATAACAATGTTGCAATAGTTCAACAGAACCGTTGTAATAGCTCTGACTGAGTTATGCTATAAACCTATTGTGGTAGACTGTTTGCAACAGTTTCAAATCGTTGAAATAAATCTATTGCAGCGGCTCGTAACTGTTGCACTAACAATTGAAAAGTATTGTCATCGAATAAATAATAATTGTTGCTACAGATAGGCTTGTCGCAACGATTTAGAAAATGTTTAATAAAAGCGTTACTGTAGACGTATTGTTACACACTTATATGCAACACGCCCTTTTTTGTTGGCATAAGGCTATTGCAACACTCTACGGATCTATGACAATGATTTTCTTGCATTGCAACAGACCTATTCTCTAGTAGTGTATTTTCTTTGTTCTGAATTTAGGGACTATCTTTTGTTTCTTAATTATTTTCCTACTCAATTTTATCAAAAGAAAAAAAACTATATTCATTCTTGATTAAAATTTCCAGAATTAATCAAAATTTTATTAGTTTTTCAACTTTGAACTAATTAGCACGGAGTAAAGATTTAACTTTGTGTGAGCATGTGTAATTAATTCAAGGGGAAAAGGGTCAAAAATGTCCTTTGTTTAAATTTTGGCTCAAAAATATCTTTATAGTCAAAACTTTGCTTCAAAAATCCCCTTAAACTATGCGAAAGGAACAAAAATGCCCCCTGTTTGTAGTTTGGTCCAATAATGTTATTGTCATCAATACTTTGGTCCAAAAATGCTCTTATTGTTATTTAATGGGTAAAAAAAGTTCATTTTCCAAATAAAAATACTATCATTTTCTTTTTGACACATTTTTTTGAATTAATGTTTTTTAAAAAAAATTAACAAATGTTAATCTTACTTTATTCAGAAAAAAATAAAAATATGAAAATATTTTTTATTGTTATATAAATATAAATTAATGATAGATATACTATGATCTTATATATATGAAATATTATCTATCGAAAGGGTACATGAAATTATTCTATTTTAATTGATACAATGAGATTAAGAAGAAGAAAAAAATATTTCCTACATTTTTATTTGATAAAGTGATTTTAGAAGAAAAAAAAACAAGAATGGTGTTCCTTAATAATATTTTAATTAGGAACAAGATATGTTTTTAAAAAATAATATATTTATTCAAAAAAATAGGTATTTTTGTCCCATTTTGTAATATAGGGACATTTGTGGACCAAAGTATTGATTGTAAGGACATTTTGAGCCAAGTATTGACGGTAAGGACATTTTTTAGTCAAACTATGAACAAAGGGCATTTTTGATCCTTTCACATAGTTTAAGGCCATTTTGACCCTTTTCCCTTAATTCAATAAATTTGTTGATAGATCTTTTCTTTTGTATTTTATAGTATAGAACGTCCAATATATTCGAATTACAAAAGAAAGAGAAAGAGGGTATATAATTCATTAACTACCATTTTCTCTTATTCTTAAGTAATTATTTTAAAAAGGGAAAAGGGTCTGATATACCCCTCAACTTTGTCATTTAGAGCTGATATACCCCTCGTTATAAAAGTGGCTCATATATGCCCTTACCGTTATACAAACGGCTCATATATACCTCTGCCGTTACAAAATGGCTCACATATACCCTTCATTTAACGGAAGTTAAAAAATTAGTTTTAAATTTATATTTGTTACTTCTAATTTTTTTAAAAAAAATTATTTAGGGGTATATATGATTCTTCTATCAAAGTTCAAGGTATATTTTAATTTTTTTCATACAAAAATTATTTTTTTTTTGACTTCTTTTATTATAATTATTTGAGTTTCTTATTCTTATTTTGTTTTTTTCTTTCATTCCTTAGTTTAAAGAAAAAAAAATTTAAACTATTTTTTTGTGTGTATTGTAATTTAATTTCGTATTCGAAGAAAAAATTTGGTCATCTACAATAAGTTTTACAAGAATATTAGTGAAACATAAATAAATTTGATTATCAAAATAATAATTATAAATTAGTCATTGAAACAAAAAAAAGTCAAAAAAAATATATTTGACGAGGATTAAATTTACTCATATGAGATTATATTTTTTAGAAAAAAATAAAATAAAAATTTAGATTAAAATTATAATTTTTTTCATTTCCGTTAGAGGAAAAGGGTATATGTGAGCCATTTGTTTACAAGTAGGGGTATATATGAGCCACTTTTAGAACGAGGGGTATATCAGCTCTAAATGACAAAGTTGAGGGGTATATCAGACCCTTTTCCCTTTTAAAAATTAATTGGAATGTTAGTGATCAAATTTAAGTAGTGAAACAATTATATCATAATTTTTCTAGTTGGATCATGTTTTAATTTGACTTGATAAAGAAGACTTTTGAATTTTATATAATATGAGAGGACTCGACAAGAACTCAGAAATTATATATTAATTATGTGTTTTTTATTTCATCTATATTTTAATGGTTAAGGTATTCAGAAGGATTTGTATGTAATATTTTTTATCTCTTTATTTTTTTGTATTTTTTCTCTATTAGGATTTTAAATTTAATTTTTGATGAATTTTTTTTATTGTCTTAAGTTCGTATTCAGCTGAAATTAGTCATTTCTGACTTTATTGAAAAATTGTTATTACTAATTGGTGTTCAAAATTTACAGTTAGCCTACTTAAAAGGATTTAAATTTAAACATTAGAATATGCCCAATATTTTGTGTTTATCCTCATATTCTAAAAAAAAACGAATTTGTAATTATTGTATTTTATTACTTATTATATGCTATTTTAATTAGTTCAACAAATCGATAAAAAATTTACACAACTCACACGTGTAATGTACGTTTCCACAAAGTAGTATTTTTAACTATTAATTTATAACTATTGTACTTTATTACTTATTACACACATGCTTTTTATAGAATTTAACAAGGGTTGGACATAAATACCCAAAAATTAAAATATGAAACCAATTTTTTTTTCAATTTTTCGGTTCATATTTTTGTAACTTTGTTTTTTTTTTTTTTGGTTTAATTTTCTGTAACATAATTTTGTATTCCGGTACTTCGATTTAACCGAAATTTATGCATGCACTACTGTACATACTATGTTAGATATTATTAAATTATAAATACTTTTGTTTCCTTTTCTGCCTATAGCACACTAGCAGTTAGCCCTTAGGTTTTCATTCCAAATTTTTTAGTTTGAGGTATTTCATCCTACTGATAAATATAATCGAATAGAATTACAAAAACTGAATCGAACTGGATTAATCCGGTTAGGAATTCAGAACAGCGAATTGGAAAACAAAATTGAAACGAACTATCAAATGTCAACTCCTAGTTTTAACCATTTTAACGTCTCTATAAAAAAAACGAAGAATTCACGTGCAATTTATGTGTCCAAAAACTAGTTAATTTAAAACTCGGATAGTCCATATTGTTGAAATTTAGAAGTCTTTCTTGTAGTTATTAATAAGTAGCAAATTTCAATGATTAATATTGAACAAATGAAGAAACTCAGTTTCCAAGAATAGACTATAATATACGATATACCCTCATGCACTTCATCATTTCATTAAAAATTTTAGAAGAGTATCTTGGAGACCAAAAAGAGACATTCAAACCAGTAAGGAGAAGACCCTATTGAACATCTTCATTCAATTCAGTATGTTCGAATTATAAAAGAAAGATAAAGATGATGTCAATAATAACCAAATCTGAAGAACTCAATGAATGTAAATTTGGAAAGATTCTAGAGGGTATATAATTCATTAACTTACATCTTATCATTGTCTCTTATTCTTAAGTAATTATTTTTAAAATTAATTGGAGACTAGTGGTCAAATTGAAGTTGTGAAACACATATAATATTATTGTATTAGTTGAATCATGTTTTAGTTTGATTCGATAAAGAAGACTTTTAAATTTTGATTAAATATGAGAGGAGTCGACAAGAACTCGAAATATTATGCATTAATTATGTATATTTTTTTCATCTATATTGTAATGCGTAAGGTTTTGAGAAGGATATGTATGTTGTATTTTCACTCTCTTTATTTTTTATATGTTTTTTCTCTATTTGACTTTTTGATTTAATTTTCTATGAATTTTTAAGTGTCTTAAGTATGTATTGAGCTGAAATTAGTTATTTGTGATTTTATTGAATTTTATTTTTCACTAATTGAGGTTTCAAATTTCCAGTTGGCTACTTAAAAGGAATTAAATTAAACATTAAAATACGCCTATCAATTGATGTTTTCCTCGTACTTTTAAAAATTTATTTGTAATTATTGTATTTTATTATTTATTATATGCAATTTTAATTAGTTTAATATTTCAATAAGAAAATTACATACACAACACAGACGTGTAATGCACGTATCTAGAAACTAGCATTCTTAAAAAATAATTTATAATTATTGAATTTTACTAAATATTACATGCCTATTTTTATAGAATTTGAATCAGGATTGGCATTAATGCTTAAAAAAACAATCGAACCGAATCACATTTTTTAATTTTTCAATTCATACCTTTGGTTTGATTTTCAATAACAAATTTTTCCTATTTTGATTTAACCGAAATTTATACACTACTATACATACTATATAAGATATTATATAATTATTAATACTTTTGTTTCCTTTTCTCCCCATAGCACGCACTTAGCATTTAACCGTTAGGTTTTTATTCCAATTTTCAATCATTTATCTCATTTTACAATACATAACTGCGATATTTCTGTTGCAACACACATGTTTACAAACTAGTTTATTTAAAACTAAAATAGTCATTCTTTCGTTTATTGATAAGTAGCAAATTTGAAATGTGAAAAGTGGACAAATAAGGGTTCAATGGAATAACTCAATTTTAAGAGTAGACTACAAAAAACAAGATACCCTCATTCACTTCATTATTTCAGTTCAATTTTTTAAGATAATATCTTGGCGTCCAAAAAGAGGCATTCGAACCAATAAGAAAAACCCGATCAAAGAGGGTGCAAAATACAAACTAGACAAATATAAAAGCACGGAGGAGTAATTCAAAAATTTTTTATCAAAGAGGAAAAAGATGTAAAGCACTACCATGTGCAACAAGGAGTACCAGAGAGTACAATGAATAGTTCCAACATTATTGACTTCATCCTTATTGTAATTTACATATCTTCTGTTTATCTAATTATGTCCCTTCTTTTTTCTTTGTTTTCAATTAACGGTTCATCTCTAATCAATTTTGGAAGATTATAATTGATAAGATTAATGGAAGCTTGTTTATTTTTCACCATAGCTTAGATGCTATATTTCTTTTCCTTTTTTTTCATTTCTCAAATATGATGTATTTTGATTAGTCTCTGTGCACGTGCTTTGCACGTATATCCTATATTCATTATCACATAATTTTTGTAATAAAATTATAGTTCAAGGTACGCATTTATAATTTACAAAATATACAACAAAACTTAGATATTAGTACTCTGCTTTTTTTCATAAATATCACAATTATAGTAAGAAAAAAAAGAATTAATAATCCTACGACAAAAAAGGAATAAAATAAAATTAGCGTAACAAGATAACTTTAACAAATATAATTTAATATACTCTATTAAGAAAATTTATATTGTTATATAGTTTTATTATGATATATAACATGAAGCATGTCTAAAATTTAACATCTATCAGTTGTTCAATACAGACATTATTAAATAACAATGATTAAAAATTAAAGTAAGCTAGCAACATATACATGGTGACCTCTTTCTGCCACAAAAATATTGAAAATATATATGTAAATTTTTGTCACGACCCAAAACCGGGGCCGCGACTGGCGCCCACAATTTCCCTCCTATGTGAGCGAACCAACCAATCTAACCCTTATCATTTTAACATATATCAACAGAAAATAATGCGGAAGACTTAAACTCATTAAATAAAACAAAACAACATCTATTAATTCCCCAAAATCTGGAAGTCATCATCACAAGAACATCTATC
>NC_028637.1:14468638-14474938 GCF_001406875.1 Solanum pennellii | reverse complement strand
CCTGTGACGGTCCGTCCTGCACCTCCGTCCTGACGGTCAGAGACTCGTTTCCCGTACCAATTTCTCAAGAGTTGAAGTGTTTTGCAACGGGAGCTTACGACGGCTCGTCGTGGATGTGACGGCACGTCCTGCAGGTCCGTCAATGATTACAGAGAGTCGATTTTCAGTACCCAATTTCGGAATTTCTAAGTATGCTGAAACGAGACCCTGCGACGGTCCGTCGTGCCTGTGACGTTCCGTCGTGGGGTCCGTTTCCTCAGCCAATTTTCCAGAATTAAAATCTGCTGCTCAAAACGACTAAACAGGTCGTTACAATTTTGTATAAAGCATTTTATACAGTAATATTATCAAGTTATGGCATTAGAGTTTCAATTTCATTGTGTAGCATTTCATATCTCACTCTATAGCATTTTATTAATAATTATATTGTTAATTATAATTTATTAAAAAGAATTGTTATTAACAATTAATTAAAAACTAAGGGGATAAAGTAATAATGAATAATTGATGTTAATAATTAACACACTGACAACAAAAATTATGGAACTTTTATTTCTTTATTAATTGCTACATTTAATGCAGATAGCACATTTTTTAATATGAATAGTTGCACTTTTGAGGGAGTTTAATTAAAGTTAAATATATGATTAGCATATTTTAAGGGATATTAAACATTTTCAAATTATCATCATTGTCTTAAATATCTCTAGTTAGTTAAAATAATATTATTTTTTTGAATTAATTTCTTAAAAAACTCAATCAGATAATAACAAATATTTTCGGATTTTCAGAATACTTTCAGATTGTCATTTTAAAATATATTTTAATTAACATTACAAGTAGTCTTCTTTCCAAAATTTCATGATTATTTTCATATTGTTTTCAACGTATAAGTTATTTTTTCGAAAAATTCAAGAATATTTTCATAGCTGCATATTTCACATCTTTTTTTTAGTAACCTGATAATTTTGGCGTACAATACATGTTTCTATATAAATTATAATATATGTTTTTATATTAGTTTTGTATTGAAAATGTATTGTGTTTGTTTAATTGGAGTATTGTATAGGACAGTGAATGATATATTAATTGTGTATGAAGTGTGTATAAATTATATGAATTGATTATAAATTTGTGTAACGTTGGATCTTTTTTAATAGTGTATGAAAATTATACGAAACGTGTATCATTTGTGTATGAAAGTCCATTTATTTTTTTTTCAAAATTACAGTATATGTTTCTAATGAAATTAGAATATATATTTTGTTTTAATTTTGTATAGCGGGTAGACCAAAACTTGAAAGATGGAAGGGCTTTGCTGACGTGAAATTCAAAAGGACAAAAATGACTTGCAGTAGATGCCGTCAAGTTGGACACAATAGAAAGACATGTTCAAATTATCCTGTGCAAAAATAATGATTTCGTAATGTTACATTTGTTATTGTGTTGTTTTGAATGTTAGAAACACGTTCTGTTTTATTGAATGCAGTTGTTACCGTTGACAATTATAAAGTTTGATTTCGTAAAAAAATCTCATATATATATCATTTGTTTATGTTGCATATGTCAAAGTTTAATATGACATTCATAATTCATACAATGTTTATACATAATAAATATACATTGAATTATGTTGTCATTCATATAATGTTCATATAGTATTCATCCAATGTTCATACACTATTCATACAATGTTCACATATGTACCATTTGTTTCTGTTACATATATCCAAGTTAAGTATGGGATTCATAATTCATACAATGTTTATACATTATATATATATATATTGAACTTTACTGCCATTCATAAAATGTTCATAAAGTATTCAGATAATGTTCATATATATATATATATACCATTTGTTTCTGTTACATATATCAAAGTTCAATATGACATTCATAATTTATACAATATTTATACTTATTTCATACAATATTCATATATTTTTGCATATTGCAATCGAAATTTATACAAAAAATCATACACATTTAATAAAGAGCAAATATTCATTTAAGCATATTACCATTCAATAGAACAATTAATATATTAAGACATATATAGTTAAATATATTTTATACAACATGTAGACACGAGTGTTACTGCTGGATTTTTGTGACAAGTCAAAATCATCTCTTGGTTTCACACACCTAGAAGACGAAGAAGAAGAAGAAATTGATGAACTATGTGATTCTTAACTCACTTCGTCTTGTTCTTCATTAACAATCGGTTCTCCAATCATGTCTGGTACATAATTTTTTACTTTTCTCCTCTTCAAATATTTTTTTCCAATTGCTTTCACCGTTGAAACTACTTTCCTTTTAGAAGGACTAGACCTTACTAGTTCATCATTCGACTTCTTCTCTAATTTCATCGCAACTGTATAGCCTGAGATTTGCAATTGAATTTGAGTAATACATAGATCAAAAGATGGTATTTCAACCATGAAATTACCGTATAGTTTGTACCTCTTGTGAATCTCCTTAGAGTATTTGATTCAGACATTGTATTCAACAATCCAGATCCTAAAAATTTATAGACAAATAAATATAAAAGAATTGACATAAACAAATATAAAACTTGAAGAAAGTTGCATTATCTATATAACGTAAATTTCTCCTAAAATCAAGCAACAACATATAAAAATTAAAAATTTGACAAAAGAATCAGAGAAAAAATAAAAACTTTAAGAAATAAACATGTTTGATGATCTATACAACACGATTTTTTTCGAAAATCATACAATATTAAGAATTTGATGGTCAAAAAATAAAAAATCTGATTTTGTGGAAGATTGATAGAGATGTAATTGAATAAGGATTTTAATCTTAATCTGATTTTGGGAAATAAGTTTAAAGCTTGAAAGAGTTTATACATGAAGATGACATTAAGCATGCGAATATGAATGCTCACATTTAATATGAAAGAGAAATTAGGTGTGCTGTCTTTACTTAATTAATAGAAAGAGAAACGTGTGCTGCCTTTAATTGATTAATAGAGAGAGAAACGTGAAAAAAGACCTGCAAAATTAATATGGTAGAAAGAAAAGAGTGTCAATAGGGGAGAGATTGAGTGTATTGGGGGAAGATAAAGGAGTATTGTTTGATATGGTGGGTAGTTATTGGGTTACCATATAATATGAAATTAATTAAAATCAATCCCTAACTTTTAGATTTTATTTTTTAAAAGGTAACTATATAATATGAAGTTTAATTTATATTTAATAAATAATAATTTATTATTTATATTAAAAATATTAAAAGTTAATTGATTAATATTTAATAATTTATTATTTATATTAAAAACTTTAAAAGGTAATTGATTAATCAGTAATAATTTAAAAGGTTTTGTTGATAAAAGGTAAGTGAATAAATGAAACTAATTATTTAAACATAATAATTATTAGTTAAATAATAAAATAATTTTTTTATTAATATATTATTAGTTAATATGCCATAACTTGATAATAATATGTTATAAATAGTTTATCTTTTAAATTAATATATTATCAATTGATGTGCTATATGATGATAATAATATGTTATAAGTAGTTTATTTTTAAAGAGTATGATTAAAACTTGATATTTATCCTCTTAAATGTGTGTGAGATGTTAATTTTACAAAATATAATCAGAAAAGGGCCTAAAATATCCTTAAAGTATTAGAAATGGTACACAACTATCATCCATTCACCTATTGCCTCCAAAATACCCTTTTCACCCACCTATTGGCTCCAAAATACCCTTGTCATCCACATTTGCGTTTAAAATTGACCACTTATTTAACGGTTTCAAATTTAAACTATTTTAAATTTTTTTTTAAAAAATGTGTGGCGCTCAACTATTTGTTATAATTTCACTTATTAGTATAATTATAAATAAATGCATTGCCCATTACTAATTAAACTTCAGTCAATTAATAAACTCATCCCATTACTAATGCAACAATAGGAAAGCTACTGCCAATGAGTGTTTCTAAATATTTGAGGCAAAAATGTCTATGATAGTCATACATTCAAGTCCTCAATCAAAACATATTATAATTCAAGTGTCTAAATAAAATTACCAATAAACTTAAATGTCTAATTATGCTCATCTTAATTATTCATTCGTCTCAATTATGTGACGTTACGTAATAGATAACGTTTTTTTTTAAAAAACTAATATATTGAAGTTTTAATATTTAAAACAAATAATAAAAATTTATAAAGTTATATCAAAAAAAGTACATGAATTAATTAGATATGTACTACTTCTTTACCTTTAATTATAAATTTTGAATTAAAGCTTAAAAGAGAATCCTATTGAAAGTCCTCCTATGTAAGCGACTCAACCTAAATTTAATTGGGGCTTCGATTCGGACAAAATAAATTTGGATGTCATTTTCAGGAATATGTAATTTCGTCGTGTTTTAGTAGTGTTTAGGGAGATTTTGATATTAGAATGGATTTTTTAATTGGGTGGGGTTTAATTAATATGAGTGCGTAGTGGATTGTTTCATAATTATATTAATAAATTAAATTATAACCAATGGTTGAGCGCCAAATATTTTTTAAAAAAATATTTAAACAATTTAAATTTAAAATCGATAAATAAGTGGTCAATTTTAACCTCAAAGGTGGATGCCAAGGGTATTTTGGAACCAATAGGTGGATGATAAGGCATTTTAAAGAAAATAGGTGGATGAAGGATAATTTTGTAATTTCCAATACTTTTTCGTAATTTAATTACCAACAAAGTAGAAATAAACAAAGTAGATAACGTACAATAAAACATCTCAAGCTAGACCATAGATATATAAACATTTAAATTGTAGCAATTGGTAGTAATAAGCTTTTTTAAATCGAAAAAAGTAGATTTACTCTGAACATTTTTGCCGGAGGTGAGCAAAATACAACAAAGAAAAATAGTATATTGTTATACAGAAAAAGGAAAAAATCAAACATGTTATAAAATAATATATTGTGGATGTCCATTACATCAAGAAGTTACTCCATTACTTTCCTCCATTATGAAGATAATCATAACCTCCACCTTTATAATCATTATTCTTGTCACTTTTACTTTCATAACCTCCCCCTTATATTCATGTTGATGTCATGTTTATGACTAACCTTTTGTATATCTCTATGTTACACTATAAAGAGAGGCATAAGGGTTCATATTGTATAGATTTGAAGACTTGGAAGAATAAGAAATATTACTCTCATATCTTGTCTTTATATTACTATTGTTTTCTTCTTCTATATTTCTTGTCTTATTTTTCTTTAGTTTTACAAAACATTATCAGAACGACTTATTCATTCTCCATCAAGAATCAATAGTAGATATTTCTTGAGTTTTATATATTATTCTAGTGACTATTAATTCTTTGATTGCAAGGTATACTTCATATCCTATATATTATTTGTACTAACCAAACTTGTTTTGTGGTTATTTTAAAATAGTTAGTACATGATAATCTTCATAACAATATTGAGAGGGACTACTAAAATATTTTAATTTATTTTAACTTGGAACTTTTATATGGTTCCAACATGTTTTAATAATTTTTTAAATTCCATTTTAAGTCAAATTCAGATTATATTTATGGTATTCAATGTTTATTTTTGGTAATGCATTTTGTTTATCAGACATTGGTTAAGGGTAAGACGATTAATTGAGATTTCACCACACCAATTGGGTAAGATATCGAGTTAAAGTCTCGTTGCCCCATGATAATAAGAAGTTGGGTTGAAGTCCCATTGATTTATGACCAAAGACATTTTTATATGGGTAAGACATTGGATTTAAGTCCTAATGCATAATAGTTATGATATGATAATGACTAACATAAGTTCTATACTTTTGACTAACACTCATGAAATTAACCCAATTAATTGCTTTATTCTCTTATGTGAATGTGGTAACAGTGCATAATATGTCTGAAAAATGACAAGTGGTTGAATGTAAGGGTGTACATGGTCAAGTTGGTTTGAGTTTTTTAAATATCAAACTAAACCATTTGTGTCGAATTTTTAAATCTATAAACCAAACCAAACCAATAAAAATTTGATTTTTCAACCTCCGATATTTCGTGTTTTTCCGGATTACATTTTTCCACTAAAGTATTCATACAAACATATAATTTACTTGTACTTCAAGTATTTCTTCAGTCCTACCAAAATTCAACTATCTAAGGTGTTTCTTAAGAATATAACACAAACAACGATATGATTAATGACACTAAAATATCTCTCTCTCTCTCTCTCTCTCTCTCTCTCTCTCTATATATATATATATATATATATATATATATATATA
>NC_028637.1:14464468-14466481 GCF_001406875.1 Solanum pennellii | reverse complement strand
TATATATATATATATAGTAATAATGAAATTACGTAAAACAAATATTGCAAATTAACAAGGCTTAATGAAAAATGATCATAATATAAAAGTACTAAATCATGCTAAAATAAGTTAAATAATTATCAGTTACATGACTAAATATTAAAGAAAATTAAGATTAGATTACGTATTTAAATTGTCTAAACCAATGTAAAATCAAAGAACTAATATTCAATATTATTGTCATTATTAGTGTTAAATTAATTTTCCTTTTGCATTAGTATTAATCTGATTATGATTTAAGTTTTGTTATAATTACCAACACCTGTGGACTATAATCTTTATGTAACCATCCAAAATTATAAGTTTCAAACTTGAAATAATATATTAAAAGATAAAAACTATGAAAAAGTATAGAAATATTTAAAAATTATACCAAAGTAAATATTTTTATGTAGAAAATAAAATTTTAAAATTATATATATAATGTAGGGTTGATTTGGTCTCTGGTTGGTTTTTTTTTTGCTAAAATCAAACCAACCCAAATATAGTCTGTTTTTTTTTCAACACCAAACCAAGTCGAACCAATCACTAGTCGGATTTTTTTTCTGAATTTACTCGATTGGGGTTTGGTTCAATTATCGGTTCGATTTTGTATAATCCTAGTTGAATGTATGAATATGAGTGTGGTAAAATGTTAATGGTAATCATCGTGGTAATTAAAAGGAAGAACATTATGGGTTCTTAAGATTTCCTCCAAATGTAAATGTAATTTTGTCCATTAAAGTGGTATGTTAGGTTATTGGACACATTGTTTCTTAAGATGCTCCTTCGAATGTGAAGGTAATTTTTGAAGGTAATAAAGTGGTACGTGAAATTATTGGGCACATTGTTGTTGATGCAACCCAAGTTTGAAAAGTTTTTTAAATCCTCCATCAGAATAAAGAATAAAAGTGATAGTACATTTGGTACATTTGACCTCTTAAAGTGATGTTGAGGTGAGTCACATAAATTTGATAGTAGTTAAAGCATGACAATGAGTTTCTAATGAAAATTTATGGAACATGTTCAAATGGTTATGGTTCATTTTGTTAGAGAAAATGTGACTTGTGTTCTTATGAATAAGAACATGTTCATGTATTGTTGAATAAATGTCACATCTCACCTCTGTGGTAGGTCTGAGAGATTGAAAGGAAATATTTTGACATAAAAGATCGTTTTGATCATATATTTTGAGTACTACACAAATATTGTGGTATGTTTTATTATGAACTATTGAAGGAAAAAAGAAAGAAATAAATCTTTTCTATAAAAGTTGGGGCCATGATCAAAATAAATGTTGTTGTGTGGCAACACAAAATTGTCATTGGTTGTCAAGAAATAAGTCTTGCATGCAATAACTTTAACCATGAAAATAATAATAATTTTCTTCTTAAAGGAGATGCTCACCATAAAAATGGTGCTGTAAAATTTATGGTAGTACGTAAAATTAATTGAGAGTCCCGAAAGGCTGATTTATTACAACCAGAATGAAATTGTTCACAATATTGGGATTGTAATAAGTCTCAAAAAAAGTTTTTTAAGGTTCGAAGGGATTGAAAATTATTATATTGAGACTGTAAATTATTGAAACATTAAATATCTTTAGATACGACAATCAAAATGGGTGAATTAAAAATTATTATATTGAGACTGTAAATTATTGAAAGATTAAATATCTTCAGATACGACAATCCAAGCGGATTATGAATATTTACCTAAAGGGTTACCCACCTTTCTCTTGTTTGTTGAATAAAAATATGAGCATGATGAAGAAATGTCACGACCCAAAACCGAGCCGCGACTGGCACCCACACTTACCTTCCTATGTGAGCGAACCAACCAATCTAAACACTAACATTTCAATATAATATCAACAGAAAGTAATGCGGAAGACTTAAACTCATTAATAAAAACCAATTCAATAACTTCTAAAATTCAACATCTATTATTCCCCAGAATCTGGAAGTCATCACCACAAGAACATCTATGATC
>NC_028637.1:14411813-14456957 GCF_001406875.1 Solanum pennellii | reverse complement strand
CGCGCCTGCGACGGTCCGTCCTGCTGCTCCGTCACAGAGTTCAGAGACTCAATTCCACTAAAGGGTCTGTGACGGTCCGTCGTGCCCACGACGGTCCGTCCTGCCATGTCGTCACGAAGTTCAGAGAGTCGATTTCAGTACCCAATTTTTAGAATTCTAAGTGTTTTGGAACGAGACCCCCTCGACGGCCCGTCGTGCCCGTGACGGTCCGTCGTGGGTTCCGTCGACTCAGACAGTTTTTCCAGAAATAAAATCTGCTGCTAAAAACGACTAAACAGGTCGTTACAAGAAATCACATGCAAAAGTAAACTAAAAGTTTATTAGAATAAATATAAGTTGGCATAACCGCTTGGCGAATCTGATTCAGAGTGATGCAAAAGAAGTTGAGAATTCACGTGGCTACTTATTTGAAGAAATAAAAGATCTTCAAGATTCTATTTTTTTGTTTGTTCTCATAATAAAATAATAATTGTATCAACTAAGGTTGAGATTTTATCTCCTGAAATTATTTTGAACATATGAAAGGCGAATATGGGTCGTTCACTTGCCATGTGGACAGTTCACTATTATGATTTAGTAGATGCATCTGTAGTATGGTCATATGTGCATTTGTATCAACTTACAAATTAATTTTCGTGAGATTGTTTGTTCAGATTGTTAAATTAAGAACAAAGTTTTAAACTATAAAATTATGTTGATAATACTGGTTGGTTTAACATAAATTGTTTGCCTCCAATTATAGTTAGACCTTTGATTATGAGAACAAATCTCTCAAATAAAATTTGGTATGAGATGAGTTTATTTAACATGTATGGATCAAGACAACAAGGTACTCCCATCACAATTGGTTCAGGGTCAGGAACAAAATGATTTCAATCTAAAATTTTGATGTGTGCATAGATGATTTTATTGCTCCACCACGCACAAAGATGGATTCCTAAATGAGGTTGGGGGATAAATGTTAGATTTCCTAATATTAGGGGGAGATATGTTTAGCAACTGAAAATTATATGTGGAGTGAATTATCTATATCCACGTTAAAAACTGTAAATTTGAAGTTTAAGAGATAATTCATTGGGAAATAATTTGCCAGATGTATTTGCTGACCCAGTATTTTAATTAAGCTGCAAAATGCTCCAGTAAATATTCCTTGAAGGACAGAGTTTATCGTACGCCAGAAGCGTGATAGACCAATCAATTTCAAATGTAAAACTCCTTGAGAATTAGAGGATCAAACTATCAAAATGATTAAGATAATGAGGTAAGTGCTTTGAAAGAGAACTATGACATAACACTTCTAAAACCTTGGCAAGGGTTCATGTACCTGAAAATGATGAAAAATGAAGAGATCTCCACAAGTTATGTCATATTAGAATCGATATCAAAATGATCGTCAATGGTATATTTGATATGAAGTAGCACACAATGCTATAAATGATTACGAGGATGCTAAATTTGAATTTGTCATATAGTGTGGACAAATAAATGATTAGCCAAATAAAATGCACTATTCAAGTATATTTTATTTCACGTAGAAAAGTGATGTTTTTAAACTTATAGTTCATATATTAAAATATATGTCAGTGCGGTATAAATGAATTATTATGCGAAATTATAATCGTAAAATATAAAGTCTGATTTGTGCCTCGGGCATAAAGAATTTCCACAAAAATCCTCACATTATTAAATGAAGATATATTCTCTAGTGGTGGATGCAATAAGACTTGTTGCAGTTTGACAATTGATGAAATACTTGAATATGCATAATGAATGATTATTATGTTTGACTTGGCAATGAAGGTTAAATGAAAATCTTTGAAGGATTTAAAAGGTGTTAAAGCAATTCCATTGAATATCCAATGGTTTTGAGACTTCATAACACAAAGAAATTGATCTCATGAAAATGATTTAAAATGTCATGTATTATGCAATTGGTGCACTTACATATTGCTGGTTATGCAAATGGTAGAAGATTATTTGATATACATAACGAAAATTATGTGAAAATATTGTCATAGTATCATTCAAGTTATGACAAAAAACTAACAAAGCAAGTGACTCAACACATAAAAAATGTGTGATTTTTTTCTTTCAGGAGAAAAGACGAGTTTCAATAAAATTGAAATGATCAATTCCTGAGTCAGAAATGATTTGATTATGTATATGCAAGATATTTATTTGATCTGCACAAAACTCGATTGCAAATGGACTAATATTTACAAATGGAGACACAACAATATCTTGGAAATTCAAAGAATCACACTAATAGTCACTTCTTCAAATCATGCAAAAATAATATTGATCTATGAATTAAGTTGGGAGTGTATTTGGTTGGAATCAATATCTCACATATTCAGAAAATATGTGATTTTCTTTTGAAAAGGATATTTCAGCCACCATATACAAAAATGATATATAGCTCAATGGAATAGAGAGTACAACCCAAAGGATATAGGACAAAGTATATTTCACCAAAAGTCTTTTTCACACATGTTCTTCAACAAAATGGCCAGATAGACGCTCAAAGATGCATTCAAGTGATAATCATATAAATATATTCACTAAATATTTCCAACATCAATATTTGAGAAGTTGTTATACAATATTGGAATGCATTGTTTTTGATATATCAAGTAAAGGTTTTATCGGGTGAGAAAAATGCGCATTGTACTCTTTTCCTTAACCATTATTTTGTCCCAATTGGTTTTTGTGGTAAGGTTTTTAACGAGACAACATTCAAAGCCTATTAAAAGAAATATGTATTATTTTTTCATTCACTAGGATTTTTTCCCACGCGGTTTTTCCTAGTAAGATTTTAACGAGGCATCTTATTTATGGAATCCAAGGGCGAGTGTTATAACATAATATATTGTGGTTGTCCACTACATCAACAAGTTACTCCATTACATTCCTTCATTATGAAGATAATCATTACATCCACCTTTATAACTATTATTCTTGTAAATTTCACTTCCATAACCCCCCCCCCCCCAATTATATTCATGTTAATGTCATGTTTATGACTAACCTTTTGTATGCCTCTATGTTACACTACAAATAGAGGCATAAGAGTTCGTATTGTATGAATTTGAAGACTTGAAAGAATAAAAAACATTATTCTCATATCTTGTCTCTATATTTCAATTGTTTTCATCTTCTCTAATTCTCGTCTTAGTTTACTTTACTTTTACAACAAAAATGACTTTACATTTTGATATCTTACTTATGTAAAGTGAAAATTAAAAGATATGCACTAATATTATTGTAATTGTAGAAACTCAAAGGACAGATAATGAAGTTTGTTCAACTCCTTTTTTTACATTAGATAGGGCTGGGGGGCTGCACTCTTTCTCTTTCTGTGGGTCGATTACCTGCATTGGAAATGAAAAAGGCTTTATTCATATACAATATATCTTGCTTCTTACCTCTTCTCTTATTCAATTTAGATTCGCTTATTAATTCTCGTGCTGTGTATGACTCAAATTATGTGATGGTGAGCTTGATTTTCTAATTTTAATCTATTTTCTTGGTTCTGAATTTACGAACTATCTCTAACATATATGATGTTCCTTTTAGTTTAGCAATGTTTGTTCTCACTTTTTTGCTTTTCTTGAATTTGTGATAAAATTGATTTGTCTATGTTCAGTCGTAGATTTTGATTGTTCTTTTTTTGTCTTATGGAGTTTTTTAAACCACAAGTTTGTATGAGTATATCTTAATCTAGTTAATTTTGATTAAAGTAAAACATATTCATAATTGAAAAATAATAATGTTTCTCTTAGATTTCTTGATTATTGTCCTGCTTAATTTTATCAAAAGAAAAAAACACTATTTTCTTTATTGATTCAAATTTCTAGAATTGATCACAATTTTATTAGTTTTTCAACTTTGAACTCATTAGCATGAGGAAGATTTAACTTTGTGTGGACATGTATAATTAATTCAATAAATTTGTTCATATATCTTGTCTTTTATATTTTATAGTACAACATTCAATATGATCGAATTTATTGACATTCTTTTTCTTATCCTTAAGTAATTATATTGAAATTAATTGGAGTACTAGTGATCAAATTTAAGTAGTGAAACACTTATATCATTATTGTATTGGTTGGATCATGTTTTAGTTTGACTTGATAAAGAAGACTCTTAAATTTTATTTAATATGAGAGGAGCATGTAAGAACTCAGAAAATAATATATTAATTATGTATTTTTTTCATCTATATTGTAATGGTTAAGATATTAAAAAGGATGTGTATGCGGTTTTTTTGTTTATCTCTTTATTTTTTGTATGTATATTCTCTATTAGATTATTTGATTTAATTTTCTACAATTGTTTAATCGTCTGAAGTTTATATTGAGCAAAAATCAGTCATTTGTGACTTTATTGAAAAAATTTTATTTACTAATTGATGTTCCAAATTTACAGTTAACGACATAAAAGAAATTAAATTCAAACATTAAAATCGGCCCACCATTTGGTGTTTTTCCTCATATTCTAAATAATATAATTTGTAATTAATGTATTCTATTACTTATTACATGTTATTTTAATTACTTTAACAAATCGATAAAAGAAATTACATAACGCGCACCTGTAACACACGTGTCCACAAAGTACTATTTTAAATTTTAAAAATTATTATATTTTACTACTCATTATACACATATTTTTATAGAATTTTAACTAGAATTGAATATAAATATTAAGAAAATGAAATACAAATCGAACAAAACCAAATCGATATTTTTAATTTTACGGTATATATTTTTTGTAACTTTGTTTTTTTTTTCGTTTGATTTTCCGTCATATAATTTTATATTTTTTGTTTCCTTTTCTGCCTATAGCACATACTTACCAGTTAGCCCTCATGTTTTCATTCCAAAATTTCTAGTTTGAGGTATTTCATCCTACAAATAAATCGAATTGAACAAAATTATAAAAAATTGAATTGAACTGGATTAATCCGGTTAGGAATTCTGAACAACAAATTCAAGATTCAAAATTGAACTGAATCATCAAATATCCACTCCTAATTTTTAACTGTTCTAACGTATGTATAAAAAGTAACTAAGGACTCACGTGCAATTCATGTTTCCAAGAATTAGATAATTTTAAATTCGAATAGTCCATATCGTTGAAATTTAGAAGTCGTCCTCGTCTTTATTGATAAGTAGCGAATTTCAATCGTTAAAACTGAACAAATGAGGTTTCAAGAGAATAACATAGTTTCCAAGAGTAAACTATAACATGCGAGATATCTTCAGTCGCTTCATCATTTTATTTCAATTTTGTAGGAAAATATCTTGATGACCAAAAATAGACATTCAAACCATTAAGGAGACCCTATTGAACTTATTCATTCAATTCAATCTGGTCGAATTACAAAAAAAAAATAGGACAAGGATCTCAATAATAACCATAAAATTGAAGAACTCAATGATTGTAAATCTGGAAGAACCAAGAGGGTATATAATTCATTAACTTTACATCTTATCATTGTCTCTTATTCTTAAGAAATTATTTTTAAAATAAATTGGAGTACTAGTGGTCAAATTGAAGTAGTGAAAGACTTATATCATAATTGTATTAATTGAATCTGTTTTAATTTGATTTGATGAAGAAGACTCTTGAATTTTTTTAATATGAGAGTAGTCGATAAGAACTCGGAAAATTATGTATTTCTATTTTCATCTATATTTTAATGGTTAAGGTATTAAGAAGGATGTGTATGCTAATATTTTTTCTCTCTTTTTATATGTTTTTTTATTAGACTTTCTTGATTTAATTTTAATGATTTTTTTTATTGTCTTAAGTTTGTATTGAGCTGAAATCAGTCTTTTGTGACTTTATTTAAAAAAATACTTTCTAATTATTTTTCATATTTACAGTTTGCTACTTAATAAGAATTAAATTTAAACATTAAAATACACCCATCATTTGGTGTTTTTCTCATATTTAAAAAAATTATTTGTAATTATTGTATTTTATTACTTATGATATGCAATCTTAATTAGTTTAACGAATCAATAAGAAAGTCACATACACAATACACACGTGTCCAAAAACTAATTTTCTTAAAGATAAATTTGTAATTATTGAATTTTATTAGATATTACAAGCATGTTTTTTTTTTTTTTATAGAATTTGAATTAGGTCTAGACATAAATACTAAAAAACAAATACCTAATCAAGCCATTTTTTAAAAAAAATTCTCTTCATTTTTTTTGTAACTTTGATTTTTTGATTTGATAACATAATTTTTCGTATTTCAATTTATCCGAAAGTTATGTACTACTATACATACTATATAAGATATTATTTAATTAATAATACTTTTGTTTCCTTTTCTCCCCAAAGCATGCACTTAGCATTTAGCCCTAGGTTTTCATTTTGAATTTTCAATTCCAATTTCTTCTAGTTTGAGGTATTTCATTCTATTAATAAATTGAACCAAATCGAATTACAAAAAATTAGTTAGAATTGGATTAATTTGGTTGGGTGTTAGGTACAAAAAATTAAAAATCTCAAAAAAATTGAAATAAGAAAAAATTTAACTGGACCGAACTATTGAATGCCCAATCCTAATTTTAATTGTTCTAATAGATCAACAAAAAGTAAGGACTCACGTGCAACACACATGTAAAAGAACTAGTTGATTTAAAACTAAAAAGGTCCATATCATTGAAATTAAGAAGTCATTCTTGTCTTTATTGGTTAGTAGCAAATTTGAAATGTCAAAATTGGACAAATGAGGTATCAAGGGAATAACCCAGTTTCCAAGAGTAGACTATAAAACACGAGATACCCTCATTAACTTCATCACTTCAATTCACTTTTAACCCAGTTTCCAAGAGTAGACTATAAAACACGAGATACCCTCATTTACTTCATCACTTCAATTCACTTTTAACCCAGTTTCCAAGAGTAGTGTATAAAACACGAGATACCCTCATTCACTTCATCATTTCAATTCATTTTTTAGGAGAAGCGTCCAAAAGAGGCATTTGAACCAGTAAAGGAAACCCGATTGTGCTTCTTCATTTAATCTAATTATTAAGTGAATAAGGAGAGTGCAAAAATACAAACTAAATAAATATAGAAGCAAGAAGGGAGCAATTCAAAAGTTCCGATCAAAGAAAAAAAGATGTAGAGTACTATCATGTGCAACAAGGAGTACCAGAGAGTGCAATGAATAGCTTCAATAATATTTTGACTTCATCATTATGGTAATTTTCATATCTTCTATTTATTTAATTATGTCCCCTTTTTTTTCTCTTTGTTTCCAATTGATGGACCATCTCCAATTAATTTTGGAAGATTATAATTAATAAGTTCAATGGAAGCTTGTTTATTTTTCACCATAACTGAGAAGCTATTTTTCTTTTCCTTTTGTTTTCTTATCTCTCAAACATAACATATTATGACTAGTTTCTGGGCACGTACTTTGCACATGTATTCTATATCCATTGTCACACAATTTTATAGAGAGGTGAGCAAAATATGCAAAGAAAAAAGTAGATTGTTGTAGAGAAAAAGGAAAAATCAAATGATTTTACATTTTGGTATATTACCTATGCGAAGTGCTAATTAAAGATATGCACAAACTCAAAGGACGAAGATATAGCGTTGAAAATGTGAAATATGAAAATTATAAATAATGATTACCTTCGTTTAATAAAATTTAAAATATAATATTCAACTTATATACACTCAATACCAGACATTACATCAATCCTAATTTGTTGGGATGAAAAAATATTATAAATTATATTATGTATTGTACATGTATACAGTTATATTCATATATGGCCGGGTAGTGTAAAAGACTGACTATTAATTATGATTTCATTGTTGATAATGACTCAACTTCTTAATAATTTCATAGATTTTTTGAGGAATCTGCTCACTTGCGACAAACAGTTAAATCTGAACTGAATCTTGTCTCTCTTTTGGTTTTCTCACACGAAGCACACTAACATGTGTTGCGTGATTCTATAGTGTTATAATGAAATACGATGGAAACGTTAGTTATATTATAATAACTAAGAATAAATGTCCAAATTTTGTAAAAAAAAATGAATGTGCTTAATTTTGTGTTTATTATTTAAACATAAAATGCTAAAGGGATAATTTTCATGCTAAAAGATTAATCTTAATCCAACTTTAAAGTAATATATAAGAATTATTGCATTTAAGAAAATTAACTTATTTTATTGTTCATCCAAATGAGAACTACAAAGCCCAAATTAGTTAGCTTTGTAAAATATTGAGAAAAAATCCCAACCCATACCACCTTCCTAGTATCCCAATTTGTTTAAGTATCTGATTTTAGGTGTCACGTCCCGAGCTATCCCCGAGACGCGGACACGAAATCTAGGACGACAAGTGATCCCAAGCTAACTCTGCTTGCATGATCATGGGCATACTAAAGATATTACACTGATGCGGAAGCTAAATTATAATTAAATTTGAAAAGATGGGGCATAACCACATGCTAAAACTAATATATATGAAAACTGATGAGTTTAATAAAATAAAAATATTAACTCAATAATAAGATTAATCTAACTATTTCTGAAATAAGCCTCTAAACTGGACTAGAAATATTGGGACAAGCCCTAGCTATATCTAGCAAAACTAAAACTAAATGATTAAAAGAAAACTGAAATAAAATCATGACTATTGTCCTCGGAGAATGAGGGCTGACCACTCAATCTGCTGAACTGGAGATCAGAAAATCGATCTATGCGTGATCTGGATGCTGATAACTTGAACCTACATCACGAGAAGATGTAGCGCATGTATGTGTCAGTACTTGAAAGGTACTGAGCATGTAGGTTAGATTAAAACTTAAATAAAATATAACTGAACAAGCATAAAAGCAAGTATAATAATCTGACATGATAAACTGAATTCTGAGCTAACTGGATGCAATGGACAATTTATAACATGCTAAAACTGAATAATGAATATACTGATAATGGTCAATGCAGAGAGTCTAACTGATCTGTGGGAGCTACTAATAACCGATAATAAAACCACATGAGCTAAATGTAGAGTCCGATGTATATACCCCATCTAGAGGACTCAACATACCCTGCCAAAGGTATAAAGACATGCTGGCGTGATCACTAAACTAATTGCCTACAGAGGGGACTTACAATCTACTTGGCTAGTAGTTCTGGGACTAATTGGGTACGCTGAACCCTAGTCTAACTCGGTATTATGCTACTCCAAATGAATTCTGTAAATCTACTGATTATGTCTAAGTTTCAGTAAATACTGGATAGCTCAAAACATAACATGCAAACTGAGAATCCAACAATTAATCTGGTAATTATGCATTTATAACTGAGGCATGCATGTCTGAAATGTTTGAAATATCTGACCTAGCATGTGTAATTCAAGAACTAAAGAAATACAAAAGCTAGGGTTCTGCAATTCATTCAATAAACTGAATAATAACATGATAATCTGATTTGGAACATGTATTCAATAGGTTCATGAAGTTCTATCAAAGTTCTAGAAACCCTAGGTTTAATCATGATAATAGAATCAAGAATGTGACTGAAAACTAGAGACCCAATGGGTGAAAGGAACTCACTATTGAAATCCCACATACCTGGTGATGAAATCCACGAAAAAATACGGAGGTTTTGGGGCTGGAACTGCTGAAACTTGTGGCATTCTTGAACTAGGGTTCTTGAGATTTTTCTCCTTTCTTGCTTCTAATTTTCTATGTTTTTATTTAATGATTTGATTTAGATATGTTTATAAATATATTTCTAGGCTTAAACTGACTAAAATATGATAATTTAGGTCAAAACAACGTAACTTAGGGTTTAAACAAAGTGGGAAAGGTCCAAAAGACCCCTGGAAAAGTTGCTGTCGGACCAAACGACGGCCAGGACTGACGGTCCATCGTCTGAACGACGCCCCGTCGTTGGGTCCGTCGACTGGGCCTGCTCGACAAGCCTTTACTAAAATGGGCATAACATTTTACTCGGAGGTCTGAATTTAGCAAGGTCAGTGGATATGGAAAGATAATTCAATTATCTATATGTGGGTAGGTCATGGAGCACCCAATTCATTTTGTTTTACGAGTTATGACTATTTGAAGTTGACCCAACTGCATTTCCCCTTAACTGTCAACAAATTTTCCATATACGATCACCGTAGGTCCACCTAAGGACCGTGCTGGTCATCTGTATCTCTTTTTAGAGAGTGGGTGAATAAGGGTCTCAATCGACGGTGAAGGACTACGAACCATCGGTCCGTTCGTCGATCAAGAATAGCCAATTTTTCTCGGCTTAATTTTTTGGAGTTTTTGATACCATCGACGGTTGTGCAGGACAGAGAGTCATCTGTCCTACGGACCGTCGATGTCACCGTTGGTTGCACGTGCAGATTTTTCTTAAAAAACTGATTTTTGGTCTATTTTGGCTCCCCCTTGGGAACATTCGTCCTCGAATGAAGACTAAACTAGCTGAAATAGAGGGAGAGAGCTACAAACCGCACTACTAAACACTGAGAACTGAGTTTCTGACTGAATTGAGTTTCGAATACATGCAAATACGCTGAAAATTTAAGTACAAACTGAGGGAACAAGATTCTAAGACTGAATTTATGCATGAATGACTGGAAAACTGAAGAGGAACTATTACCTCAAGCTGGAGTGAAATCCGAAGGAAAGAGGTGAGGATACTTGGCTTTCATGGCTGCTTCTGCTTCCCAAGTAGCTCCATCTACGGACTGACTTCTCCACAAAACCTTGACTGAAACGACTTCTTTGTTTCTCAATCTTCTAACCTGATGGTCAAGAATATTAACTGGTACATCCTCATAAGAAAGACTATCTTTAACTGCCACACTCTCCAATGACACTATAGAGGCTGGATCACCCACACACTTCTTTAAGAGTGAGATGTGGAAGACCGGATGCACTGTTGCTAATTCTGCTGGCAACTCTAACTCATATGCCACCTTGACAACCCTTTTCAAGATCTTGTAAGGGTCTACATATCTAGGACTGAGCTTCGCTTTCTTTCCAAATCTCATCACCCCTTTCATCAGTGAGACTTTTTGAAAAACCCAATCATCAACTTGGAACTCTAGTTCCCTTCTCCTTACATCTGCATATGATTTATGACGACTTTGGGTTGTCTTATGTCTATCTCCAATGAGTTGCACTTTCTCCATAGCATAAAGGACTGAATCTGACCCTATCAAAGATGCTTCACCTACTTCAAACTAACAAACAAGAGATCTACATCTACGCCCATATAAAGCCTCATAAGGGGCCATCTGAATGCTGGAATGGTAGCTATTATTGTAGGCAAACTCAATACGAAGAAGGTGATCATCCCAACTACCTTTGAAATCGATCACACAAGCTCTCAATATATCCTCTAAGGTCTGAATGGTACGCTCTTCCTGCCCATCCGTTTGTGGATGAAATGTTGTACTAAGGTTAACTTGACTACCAAGACCTTTCTGAAATGACTTCCAGAAATGATAGGTACTACTGAGGACCTCTAATTGACATGATAGAAAAAGGAACCCCATGCAAACTCTCAATTTCATTGATATAAAGCTTGGCATAGTCCTCCACCGAATCTGTAGTCTTGACCGCTAAAAAGCGAGAAGACTTAGTCATCCTATCAACTATCACCCAAATGGAGTAATGCTGTCTGCGAGTACGTGGTACTCCTGTGATGAAGTCCATATTGATAACATCCCACTTCCAAGTAGGAATATCGATCTCTTGAGTCAGACCTCCTAGTTTTTGATGTTCTACCTTGACTTGCTGGCAATTGGGGCACCTACTCACAAAATCTTCTATATCCCTCTTCATGCCATTCCACAAATAGACTTCTCGCAGATCGCGCTACATCTTAGTGTCACCTGGATGAATAAAATACCTAGAGTTATGGGCTTCTGCAAGAATATGTTGTCTCAACTCGCCCACATCAGGGACACACAATCTACCCTGGTAGCGAAGTACACCATCTTCCCCTTGGGAGAAAACCTCCACTCTCTGATCATGGACTGCACCCTTAATTTCAAGTAAGATTGGGTCACTGTCTTGATTTTCCTTAACCTCCACTCCCAAAGATGATTTTGCCCCATTCTGAACTGTTACACCGTTGTCTGATATGCTCATAAGGCGAACTCCCAAGCGAGCAAGCCTGCGAACATCCTTCACTAGCTCTTTCCTTTCTTCCTCAACATGGCATACACTACCCATAGATAATCTACTAAGAGCATCGGCTATTAAATTTTGCCTTACTAGGATGATAATACACACTCATATCATAATCCTTAAGGAACTCAAGCCATCTACTCTGGCGAAGATTCAACTCTGGGTGAACACATACTGAAGGATCTTATGATCGGTGAACACATCTACATGATACAAGTAATGTCTCTATATCTTGAGTGCAAACATTACTGCTGCAAGCTCGAGGTCATGAGTTGGATAGTTCTTCTCATGCGCCTTAAGCTGCCTAGAGGCATAAGCTATCACCTTACCTCGCTGCATCAACACACTACCTAGGCCAATTCTGGATGCATCATAATAGATTACATAACCATCTGAACCCTCTGGTAGAGTCAAGACAGGAGCTGTGGTCAATCTAGTTTTCAATTCTGTGAAGCTTTTCTCATAATCATCTGACCATTGGAACTTGACCATCTTCTGAGTCAACCTAGTCAATGGGGAGGCTAAGGATGAAAATCCTTCCACAAACCTTCTGTAATAACCTGCTAGAAATTAAGAAACTTCTGATATCTGTAGCAGAGGTAGGTCTGGGCCATTGTATCACTGCTTCTATCTTCTGCGAATCCATTCGGATCCCTTCACTAGATACAATGTGACCAAGAAAAGCAACGGATTGCAACAAGAACTCACATTTACTAAACTTAGCGAATAACTTGCGATCCTTGAGAGTCTACAGAACAAATCTCAAATGACTTGCATGTTCTTCCTCACTCCTAGAGTAAATAAGATATCATCAATAAAGACCATAACAAACAAGTCCAAGTACTGTTTGAAAACTCTGTTCATCAAATCCATGAAAGCTACAGGAGCATTAGTTAGTCCAAACGGCATAACTACAAATTCATAATGAACATACTGAATTCTGAAGGCTATCTTTGGAATGTCTCTACCTTTGTCTCTTAGCTGATGATAAGCCGATATGAGGTCTATCTTTGAGAAATGGCTAGCACCCTGAAGTTGGTCAAACAAGTCATCAATCCTAGGGATGGGATACTTATTCTTGATTGTGACCTTTTTCAACTGTCTATAGTCATTTCACATTCTGAGAGAACCATCTTTCTTCCTTATGAACAACACTGGTGCACCTCATGATGAACTACTAGGTCTGATGAAGCCCTTATCTAGAAGGTCTTTCAACTGCTCTTTCAATTCCTTAAGCTCTGCTGGAGCCATTCTGTAAGGAGGAATAGAAATAGGCTGGGTATCTGGAAGGAGATCAATTTCAAAGTCGATTTCCCTTTCGGGAGGGACTCCGAGAAGATATTCTAGAAACACTTCTGGAAATTCACAGACTATTGGAACTCACTCAAGAGTTGGGGTTTCAAGGCTAGAATCCTTAAACCGAACTAGATAATTGAGATAACCCTTAGATATCATCTTTCTGGACTCAAGGTAAGAAATAAATCGACCCATAGGCGCTAAGCTACTACCCTTCCATTCTAATATTGGTTCGTCTGGAAACTGAAAACGAACAATCCCAGTTCTACAATCGACTGAGGCATAACATGAGTGTAACCAATCAATTCCTATAATGACATCAAAGTCTACCATTTTTAACTCTACTAGATCTGCTGAGGTGACTTTCTGAGAGATTGTGATAGGGCAATTTTTGTATACCCGTCTAGCTATAACTGGGTCACCGATTGGAGTAGAGACTGAGAAAGGTTCTGAGAGAGTTTCTGGACTAACACTGAATTGGTCTGCTAAACTGAGTTACAAAGACAAAGTCATGTTTGTTGTCTTTCCACTGAGTGAACCATATGTCAGTCACATCCTTGAGTTTGTAGGATGCCAATCTCACCTATCACTACGAGTTACTAACATCACACCAAATATTTTCTTGACCTTATCAATGAACTTCTGTGGGTCCTTACTAACTAGCTACCCTAATAACTTAGGCGGATTCATCCTAAAAAAATCACAAACTCTGCATTTAAACTTCCTTATCTGGTACTAGAGGAACTGCGTTAGCATTGCGTGCATTAGCATTCCATGCCTAAGCTCTACAAGAAGGCATGATCTTAAGCGCACAACGTCATGTTAGAATGAAATTTTATCATAACTTATGCACGATAAGAGTAACAAGAAAGTGAAGTTTTTCCTTAAACACTTCATAGCCTCCCTCTAATAAGATGTGGTGCTCTTCACAACCATGAAAAGGACCAAAATTAGTGCGGCTTTCTCAGACATCCTAGGACTCTTGAACCTAGTGCTCTGATACCAAGTTTTGCCATGCCCCGAGCTATCCCTGAGATGCAGACACGGAACCTAGGACCACAAGTGATCCAAAGCTAACCCTGCTAGCATGATCAACATACTAAAGATAATAAACTGATGCGGAAGCTAAATCATAATTAAATTTGAAAAGATGGGGGGAATACCCATATGCTAAAACTGATATATATGAAAACTGATTAGTTTAATACAATGAAAATATTAACTCAATACTAAGATGAATCTAACTATATATGAAATAAGCCTCTAAACTAAACTAGAAATACTGGGAAGAGCCCCAACTAAATCTAGCAAAAACTGAAACTAAATGACTAAAAGAAAACTAAAATAAACTCATGACTATTGTCATCGGAGAATGAGGACTCACCACTAAATCGGATGAACTGGAGATCGGAAAATTAATCTACACGTGATCTGGATGCTGAGATCCTGAACCTACACCACGAGAAGATGTAACGCACGTATGCGTCAGTACTTGAAAGGTACTAAGCATGTAGGATAGAGTAAAGCTATAATAAAACATAACTGAACAAGCAAAAAAGCAAGTATAATAATTTGACATGATAAACTGAATTTTGAGCTAACTGGATGCAATGGCCAATTTATAACATGCTAAAACTGAAGAATAAATATAATAATAATGGTCAACGCAGAGAGTCTGACTGATCTGTGGGACCTACTAATAACCGATAATAAAACCACATAAGCTAAATGTGGAGTCCGATGTATACGCCCCATTGAGAGGACCCAATATACCCTACCAAAGGTATAAAGGCATGCTGGTGCAATCACTAAACTGATTGCCCACAGAGGAGAGTTACAACCTACTTGGCTAGTAGTTCTGGGACTAATTGGGTACGCTGAACCCTAGTCTAACTTGGTATTATGCTACTCCAAATGAATTCTATAAATTTACTGATTATGTCAGAGTTTCAGTAAATACTGGATAGCTCGAAACTTAACATGCAAACTGAGAATGCAACAACTAATCTGATAATTATGCATTTATAATTAAGGCATGTATATCTAATATGTCTAAAATATCTGACCTAGAATGTGTAATTCAAGAACTAAAGAAATACAAAGGTAGGGTTCTAAAATTCATGCAATAAACTAAGAAATAATATGATATTCTGATTTGGAACATGTGTTTAATAGGTTCATGAAGTTCCATCAAGGTTCTAGAAACCCTAGGTTTAGTAATGATAATAGAATCAAGAATCTAACTGAAAACTAGGGACCTAACGGGTGAAAGGAACCCACTAGTTAAATCTCACATACCTGGTGATGAAATACACGGAAAAATACTTGGGTTTCGGGGCTGGAACTGCTAGAACTTGTGGCATTCTTAAACTAGTGTTCTTGAGCTTTTTCTCCTTTCTTGCTTCTAATTTTCTAAGTTTTGATTTAATGATTTGACTTAGATATGTTTTTTAATTATGTTTCTAGGCTTAAAATGACCAAAATATGATGATTTACGGTCAAAACAACGTAACTTAGGGTTTAAACGAAGTGGGAAAGGTCCAAAAGACCCCTAGGAAAGTTGCTGACGGACCAAACGACAGCCAGGACTGATGGTCCATCATCTGACCGACGCCCCGTCGTTGGGTCCGTCGACTGGGCGTATTCGACATGTCTTTACTAAAATGGGAATTACTTTTTACTAGGAGGTCTGATTTTAGCAAGGTCGGTGGCTATGGAAATTTAATTCAATTATCTATCTGTGGATAGGTCATGGGACACCTAATTCATTTTGTGCTAAGAGTTATAACCATTTGAAGTTGACCCAACAACATTTCCCCTTAACTGTTTGCAAATTTCCACCTACTGACCGTGTTGGTCATCTGTAGCTCTTGTCAGAGAGTGGTTGAATGGAGGTCTCGATCGACGGTCACGAACTACGGACCATCGTCTGATCTACGGACCGTTGCTCCGTCCGTCGATCAAGACTTAGCCAATTTCTCGGCTGAATTTTTGGGAGTTTCTGATCCCATCGACTGTTGTGCAGGATGGACCGTCGTCTGTCCTACGGCCCGTCGATGCCACCGTTGGTTGCACCTGCAGATGTTTGTAGAAAAACTTGTTTTTGGTTTTGGCTACGGGGTGTTACACTAGGAGTGCCTCCAACATTTATTTGTTTATTTGTTTATTTTTATTTACTTATTTATTTATTTATTTATTTATATACATTCTCTCTATTGTTGATTTATATAAATGGACTTTGTCGGGGATAATTTATCGATCATTTTAGTATAAATGGTGAGATACATAATCTTGAAACTAGTTATTTATTTAAAGAGTTAAGAGAATTATTTGAAATAGTGTGTCTAGGATTTTAAAAAAAACAACCAAATTAAAAAGTACAATTTTCTTTTGATTTTTGCAATCGTAATGTAATGTTATAATAAGGAATTGGAACGGCAAGAAGATGAATTTTTTGGGAAAAGTATCAATTTCTCACGAAATAATGTTTGAAATATTGTCATGGCTTTCTATTAAATCATTAATGTGTTTCGTTCTTTAGCTCTAAAAGTCAAAAAGTGTCAAATAAGGTCGTTTAGGGGTTTTATTTACGATTTATAGAGCACCTATTCCGTAGTAGCGTCGTCGCTGCAGCTGCACAAATCCCGTTGTAGCGACACCTTTTGAACCAGTGAATTCGATCTTGAAACTCCCAAAAATCCTATAATCCTATCCTCGTCTCGTCCATTATAGAGATACCTCCCGCTGTAGTAGCGGCAGGATTAGAGTCAAAAATCTTTTTAGAGAATTCTAATTATCACGTTTTACAACACACTCTTAACCCATTACGCTCAGAAATTACCCTTAGCGCTAAGATCTATTCTGAGAGATCTATTTATTTAAATTCAATTTCATAAAGTCGTACTGATTCCTTAACGAGTTATCTAATCAATTATGCATTCAAAAATTCTATTTACTCCACTCGATTGCTACCAAATTTCCCTACACCTTTATAACTCCGAATATCTCCAAATCAGTACAAGGTTGAGAAAATCCTAGTACTACGAAAATGTTTTTCTGGCCTTGATTTTTCCTCGTTGGTATTTCTACAACGACAGAACACGGTCGTTATAATAGATAAAATTTACCCATCACTCGTCCTCGAGTGATAAAATTTAAGAGAAGTAAGCTAAAGAAGGGGCAAAGTAGTACCTGAATCAGTAAACAATTGCAGTTACTTGTCTGACATGTCCTTCTCAGTCTCCCAAGTAGCTTCCTCCATCGGACGATGATTCCATTGGACCTTCACGGACTTCATTTCTTTGGTCCTCAACTTACGAACATCACTTTCAAGAATAAAAATCAGTTCCTCCTCATATTGGATGTATTTATCTAGCACAATTGAATCCACTTAATGATATAATCACTGTCAATGTGATATCTTTTCAACATGAACACATGAAATACATGATGTACACCTGAAAAATTCGGGGGTAGCTGTAACATCTCATATTCTAGATAAACTAAGTTTAAGCTAAGAAAATCAAGAAGAATTAAATATGGAAAATAAGAAAGAATCTGGAAAATTTCCAAATTTCAAAGGTTAGTTTTGGCCATTTTCAAATGACCATAGCTTCTAGCACAGGAAGAGTTTGGGTGAGTTCTTAATATGGATGGAAAGATCGTTGGAAGATCTTTCAAACGACGCCAAGTTTGTAAATTTTTAAAGTCATATGAGGGCAATATGACCTTTGAAATATGGGTTGTTGAACAGGGAAAGTTCTAAATTCGGATTTATTAAGGGTGATTTGGTCTTTTCCTAATGTCATTAATTAATTTCGTTTAAGGGTAATATTTTGGGTCAAAATTGATATCATTCAGTTTACACACTTATAAAAATAGACTAGGCCTTTGAAAGAAAGAAGAAGAGAGGAGAAGGAAGTAGAAGACGCAAGAACGCCAAGTTTTATCTTCGTGGATTTCGTCGAGGGTGATCCCTAACAAGGTATGTGAGATCATTCGGTGATGTGTTCTTTAACCCACACTCCAACTTGATTCATTGAGCAACTAGAGTTAAATTGAAAAGAAATCTGGACACTTTTGATGAAACGTTAGAAGTTCTTGTTGATTGAATTGTTGTTGATCACTGTTAGTTGTAATCCATGTTCTCAGACTGTTTTGAGTTTAAACCATTGGGTAATAAGTTAATTAGGGATCCTAAGTGTTTGGGGAGGAATCCATGAGAGTTTCAGAAGGTTTAGAGATGAAAAACGAAAGAAGAAAGTTGGAAAACCCGCCGCATCTCCAAAGTGCCTTAGGATAGAGTCTGTCCGTCAGGCTTTGACTCTCCACGACTCTCAGAGCACCTCAACCCCCTGGAGACCCCATTCTTTCCCTAGCTTTTCGTACTAGTTCTTAAGTGATGTACCCCTCATTCTTAGTTTTTTCAAACACTCTAAGGTACATCTAAACATCATGAAATCATCCATAAACATTAGATCATGATCCTTGAATCCAGAAGTTAAGATCAAAGTCAAAGAAGTTAAGATCCAAGTCAAGAAGTTAAGAAGCGAGTCAAAGTAAAGTTATAAGTTTTCTAAAGTCTTTTACAACTGTTGTCACTTTGTTTTAAAGACTTAAAATTCAAGCTAAGTAAATAACAAGAGTTGAGTTCATTTCTAAAAAGATATAAGGGAACTAAGTATCCCCTAGAGGTTTACAAATGTTTCACATTTGAGTAAAAAGGGGAACTAGAAGTTCCAAAAGAGTTTTGAACAAAAGGGGGAATATTTATTACAAGAGGATCTTCTTAAAGCTAAAGGGTTCAGCAAATTACTTGAACCCAAAGAGAAGTAAGTTTTACTAAAAGTATGAGCTAAGTATGTTTTGGGAGCATTATTGAAAACCGATGTGGGGATGAAAATTCATATTTACTCAGTCTCCATGTAAACCATGTAGCCACCATGGGAATTGACAGATCATACTTTTTAGATGATCACCTAAGGAGAGCTAGTGGATCTACTAAGTTGAGTAAGGTCCTATACCGATGTCAAGGTGTAGCATGGTTCTCTTGCAACGTGGGATAAGATGTTGTATCATCACTTAGTCTCATAGTGATGGTTGTCAGTTATAGAATCTCCCACTAAGGTTATATTACTATATTACTTTTATATATATAAGTAAAGTTGTGTTGTTATCGCATTTCTTTAACGAACTGAGTTGTATCACTATTGTACAAGCTTTATATATATATATATATATATATCACATATGCTTTAAACTGCTTTATATGTATATCCTTTGAGTTGAGTATATTCTCGAGTTGAGCAGAGCCAAGGTAAGTTCATTTAATCCCCTCAAGCTTAAGTCATTGTTTATCTCTCCAATTCGCATACTCGTACATTCAATGTACTAATTCCAGTTGGTCTGCATTGTTTCATGATGCAGACGTAGGTATCCAGGATCAGCACACAGTTCTTCGTTGATCCAGATTGAGCTTCAGAGTTTGTGCTGAGTTTCCTTGCATTCTGGAGGACATACTTTTCTTTTCTATATTAGCTTAGCGTTTAGGATGTCATGGGGTCTGTCCCAAAATCCTTCTCTAGACAGTTTAGAGGCTTCATAGACTATAGTATTTCAGTTTGGAGTTGTTTTCAGTTACTAAGAATCAAGTGCCATTTTGGCCAAAGTTATGATATGAAGTACTTTCTTTTAAATATGTTTTTTCGTGTTTATGGTAAGTTTTGTCTTCCACTAATTCAAGTAGCCAGGACAAGGTTTGCTTGAGGGCCAAAAATGATCTTCGAGTGCCGGTTCAGCCTAGGGTGTAGGCTCAAGGTGCGACAGTAGCGCTAATCTATATGCCATCGATCTTACGCATTCAAGAACCTAAAAGGGACTAATATATCGTGGACTCGAATTACCCTTCTAATCGAATCTCATCACCCCTCTCGTGGGTGATACCTTAAGAGACATTTTTCTGAATCTGAAACTCCATGTACCTTAACTTATGATCCGCATACTTCTTTTGTCTACTCTGGGTGGCTAGAAGTTTAGCTTGAATTCTCCTTACTTTATCTTGAGAATCCTTCATTAAATCGACCTCTAAAGGTTTGATGTCTCCGGCCTCAAATCAACCTATGGGTGATCACATCCCCTCCCATATAACGCCTCAATTGGTGTCATGTTAATGCTTGAGTGATAACTATTGTTGTAGGAAAACTAACGTAGTGGAAAGAACTTATCCCAATGCCGTCCAAAGTCAATCACACAAGCCCTCAACATGTCTTCCAACACTTGAATAGTCCCTTCCGATTGTCCATCCGCGTGAGGATAAAAACTGTACTAAAAGTGAGTTGCATAGCAAATTTATCATACAATTTCCTCCAAAACTTGGAGGTGAAAAGGGTACCACGATCTGAGATGATAGAAAGGGGCACCCCATGCAATCTCACTACCTCGTTTACATAGATTTTAGCTAGTTGTTCCGCATTGTAATCTACCCTTACCGGAATAAAATGGGCTGACTTAGTCAATCTATCAACCACAACATCAAACTTCCCCAAGGTCTTGGAAAGACCAACCATAAAGCCAATGACTGTCCTTTCCTACTTCCTTCTGAAATTGATATTATTTGGAGTAAACCCGCATGCCTTTGATGTTCATCTGTTGACAATTTAGGTGCTTCACCACGAACATCGCGATGTATTTCTTCATTCCTTACCACTAATAAGTTCGATTTAGATCTCTATATATCTTGGTCACACCCAGATGAATGGAATATCACAAACCATGAAATTCGAACAATAATTTTTTAATCAAGTCGTCCACTCTAGGAACACATATCCTACCCTTGTGATTGAGCACACCGTTCGCATAAAGAGTGGTCTCATGGAACTTACTCATTGGAATATCGTTCTAAGATCCTCTAAGTTTACATCTTAGAATTGTTTTGCCTTGATCTCCTCCATAAATATGGATTTATCTTCAATACTAGCTAACACCCCACCTCTTTCCGAGATGCCCTATTGCATGAACTTAGCTTTTAAGGCCTGAATTTCCTTGACCAAATGTCGCTTGGCTACACTCAAGTAAGCTAAACTACCCATACTCATTGCTTTTCTACTCAAGGCGTCTGCCACCACATTAGCCTTGCACGGATGGTATTGAATGGTCACATCATAATCGTTGAGTAACTCCATCAATATCCGGTGTCTCAAATTCAAATCCTTTTGAGTTATTACATGTTGCACACTATGATAATCTGTAAATTCCTTATACTTAACTCCATAAAGATAGTGTCGATAGATCGTAAGAGCAAACACTACCACCGCGAACTCCAAATCGTGAGTCGAATAGTTCCTCTCATGCACCTCCAATTTAGCTATGACTTTCTTATCATGCCTCAACACAACACCCAAACCAGAATGTGAAGCATCATAATACACAATGAAATCCTTACCCTCAACTGGCAATGCTAGAATTGGCGCGGTGGTCAAAAGAGTCTTAAGCTTCTGGAGTCTCTCCTCACATATCTCAATCCATTCAAGCGGTACCTCCTTTTTGGTCAAATTGGTCAAGTGAGTAGCAATTGCTGAAAAATTCTTAACAAAACGACGATAATAACTTGCAAGTCCCACAAAACTCATAATTTCCGTAATCGGGTCTTACCCTATTCGTAAACGCTTCAATCATTTGGGGATCTACCCTTACTCCTTCTTGTGTTACTACATGCCCCAAAACTGCAGCTAATTTTAACCAAAATTCACACTTGGAAAATTTTGCACATAAGTTTTGCTTCACAAGAACACCCAAAATAGTACAGAGATGGTTAACATACTCTTCTTCACTTCTCGAATACATAAGATATCATCAATAAAGACTATCAAAAAGGAATCAAGAAATAACTTGAACACCCCATTCATCAAGCCCATAGATGAAGCAGACGCATTAGTCAACTCAAACGACATCACTAAAATTCATAATGCCCATAACGAGTCCTAAATGCCATCTTGGTTACGTCTTCTGGCCTATTTTTAATTTATGATATCTAGATCTTAAATCATTCTTTTAGAAGATAGTTGCACCTTTTCATTGTCAAAGAGATCATTTATTCTACGAAGGGGTGCCTATTCCGAATGGTGACTCTGTTCAGTTGTCGATAATCTATGCACATCCTCATGCTACCATCCTTCTTGTTGAAAAATAAAACTGGAGCACCCCATGGGTAAACACTAGGACGAATAAATTCCTTATCAAGGAGTTCTTGGATTTGAGCCTTAAGATCTCTCCATTCTGCTGGAGCCATGTGATATGAAGGAATTGAAATGGGACGCGTACCAGGATCTAACTCAATTAAAAAATTTATGTCTCTATTCGGAGGCATGTAAGACAAGTCATTAGGAAATACTTCACTAAACTCAGACACTACATGAATAGATGGATGGAGTATCAATCTCAACATCACTAACATGATCCAAATAACAACTTGTTATACTAGTTTACTAGCTTGGATGAAGGATATAATCTTAGCTTGCTTAGGCTTGTACACCCCTTACCACTCTAATATTTCCCTTCTCGGAATTTCTAGAGTCACAAACTTAGTATTACACTTAATCACAAAATGATAAGGGGACAACCAATTCATGCCTAGTATAATATCAAAATCAGTCATATCCAAAGTCACCAAATCAACCTAAATCTGAAATCTCATAAACAAAATAGGGTAAGCGCGATAGACATGAGTAACGATGACTGACTCGCCAATGGGAGTAGAAACACTAATAGGGGCGTCAAGAAAATCACACAATATCTCCAAATCAAAGGCAAATCTCATAGACACATACAAATAGGTGGAACCCGGATCAAATAACACATTATCCATCTGGTCACAAATAAGAATAGTACATGTGATCACCGCATCAGATGTCTCCGCCTTCTTTTGACTTGAAAGGCATAACACTGAGCTTTATCATCAACACGAGCTACCTCTATGCCTGGTCACGCGTTACCTCTAACTTTGTTGCCCATTCCTCTACCTCCACGACCTCATTGATTACCTCCTCATCCACCTTGTGAACGTACTCAACCATTATTACAATTTTCCGCGTGTACCATTGCTCGAGAAGGCTGGTGTCAGGATTTCAACATGCATGGTTGTGGATAATCTCTCTGCATGTGTCCAAGTTGTCCATAATTTAACACGTGTGATTGTCAAATGTTTTGCTGCCCATCACATGCACTATACTCTGATTATCCAGAAAATTATTATACGGAGTACCTGAATATTTACCTTTAGAGGCGGGCATGGCAGAATAAATTGGATTGACCGCAAGCATTGGTCGACCGGATCCTCTAGCATAAGAGACTTGAATGCTTGGCCTTCTTATACAATGCCTTGACATGGCCGTCTTGCTTCACCCCCACCACTTTCTTAATATAATTTGTGACCTCATTGAAACTCTTTCCTTCTGAAATCATGTGAATAGATATAACTTGCAACTCAAAATTCAAACCTATAACAAATAGCTGAATCCTCTCCTCCTTGGTAGTAACCAACTGTGTATCATATCTGGACAAAGTGTGAAACTTCACCTTAGAAGCAGCCACAGACATTCCACGTTGCTCCAAATCCATGAGCTCATCCTTTTTGGGGTCTCTCAAAGTCCTAGGTACATACATTTGTAGAAACAATGAATGAAATTGGGTCCAAGTAATTGGAGGTAATGTAGAATATATGCATTCCATGTAAGCTCTCCACCATTGCTTGGCCTCACCTTGAAGTTGAAAGGACACAAATTTAACCCCATGTTGGTGAACAATACACAATTTATGCAGCCTTTCATAACAATCCAAGATGAACTCATAAGCATATTCAGTCTTAGAACCAAGAAATACCAGATGCTTGAGTTTAAGAAACTTGGTCAACATATCATGCTCATTATCGGACATCACAGAAAATAACAAAGGACTAAAGAAGGCATCATTACCTCCCACTTTACCCTTCTAGGGTGCACTCGTAGCTAAAAGAGGATTAGTATGAGCTTGAGTGGGTTGAATCATCCCTGGACCAGCCAACCTTTTGAAAAATCACATGATCTATTGAGCTAACACCGGATCAATAAGAGGGATAACTGTTACTTTAGCCTGCACTCCTTCATCTTGTTCAATCTTCTCAACATTCTCAATCTCAACTTCCTCTTCTATCTCTTCATTATTTGTCGGAGGGTTCTCATTCACCAAAACATTGTCAATCGACACCTCATGAATAATAGATGCTACACATCCACGACATCTACCCCTAGATCTTTCTCTACCTTTGCCTCTACCGCGACCTCTAACTATGGGTTCCTCAGCTGGAGCATTGTCAAGAGATACGGGCCTAATGCCATTATATCTAGTATTAACCATCTGCAGACAGAAAAGTGAAGAAGTTAGATACCAATTTGAATCGCTAGATACCAATTGGAATTAAGTTGGAAACAAGAGAAAATGGAAATTTCCTGAAGTCCTTTAGTGTCTCAAAGAAAAGTAAAGGCGTCCCTGTACCATTCCGCAAGACTCTATTAGACCCATTTCGGTACATCGAGATCGACAAACCTAGGCTATGATACCAACTTTATAACAACCCAAACACGTCATGATTGACGCCCACACTTGCAAGACGGTGGAAGAACCACTACTACCATCCAACTAAACAATCATTCTTAAACTAAGACATTTAAGTTACGGAAGCAAGTTAAATGACTAAAAGCGAAGTTTCATTACTAAATAAAAGATCTAATAACTAACATTTGCAAAAGTAAAACCTAGAACCTGAAAATCAATGAACCGAAACTACGAATGAAAAACCAAGTCTAAACAAGAATTTACTAATGAACTACTCAACTAACTAAATATGAAGGTGCAAGTCCGAAATCGCTCAACATGGACGAAAGAGAATTCCATGGCAGCCCGAAAGAAGTAATATTTACCCATTTTATTACGTTCTATTGATCTAAAAGTGAATTGGGGAGTTAAAATATTATCTTTAGCTTGAAGAAATGTGAAAACGAGTTGGAATAGCCCAGGGGTCGTTCTTTAGGTCAAAAAGTGCAAATAAGGTCGCTTAGGGGTTTTATTTACGATTTATTCCATGTATGTCCCACAACAACAACACCCATCCCTGTGTAGCGATTTCATTGCATCAGCAAAAATCTCACTACAGCGGCACCATTTGAACCAATGATCTTTATCTTGAAAAATTCAAAAATTCCTATAATTCAATCCCCGTCTTGTTCTCTATAGTGGTACCTGTCCCGCTTTACGCAATAATTGCGCTGCAGTGGCAGGATATGAGACACAACCCTTTTTGGAGAATTGCAATTCTCCCTTTTAACAACACACTCTTAACCCATTACGCTCAGAAATATCCCTTAACGCTAAGATCGATTCCCATAAATATATTTATCCAAATTTAATTTCGTAAAGTCGTACGCATTCCTTAACAAATTATGTAATCAAAATTATATTGACTCCACCCAATGTCTACCAAATTTCTCTACACCTTTATGACTTCGAATTCTTCCAAATATGGACAATGTTGGGGAAAACCTAGTAATACAAAAATGTTTTAACATCCCCGATTTTTTCTCGTTGGCATTTCTATAACGGCAAAACATGGCCGTTACAATAACATATCAAGATTGTGGCCCACAAATTCTCCCCTAACCAAAACTCTCAAAGCCCTAAGACTACATTTTGAATGCTTATTAAGTTAGAATGAACATATCTCTATTTATTGAGTCCGAAAACATTTCCTACTAGAAAAAGGACTAGCCAATCCAAAACCTTTTCCTAAAAGGAAAACCTATTTATGGTAAGAAACTCAGTACAATTAATATCCAACAAATGCGTGTACGTTTATAGTTCCTATACTTCTCTTATGTTCAATTCAAATTTTGTGGATACCCATAGTTGTCGTTCTATGACCCGTCCTGGTGGGACAAAATTCCTTATGCATAGAGCACCAGGAGTTTGTTACACTATTGATTAGCAAAAGGAAGATGCGAAAACCTCTACTTCAAATTGAGAGTTATGATGAAATCCCCCTCAATATCCCCGTAGATTCTCGTTTGAATTCTGTTAATGATTTATTTTGCATTTGGAAACCATTATCTGTGCAATCTGCTATAATTCTAAACGCCAGTACAAGAGACATAAGATTTCTTTCTGTTGGAAATGATTACACCCATTAATGGGTTAACTAACTTGCATCATTCATGAAGTAAGTTAAAACTCCACTTACATAACTCCCTATAATAAAAGAAGAAGAGTTTTGAATGGAGCGGGAGTTATAGGATAATGGTGATGTAACTCTTTAATGAATAAGAGTTACAATCCTTAACATTGTCCTATAAAAGGGAGGACCCGGGGTCATCCAACTACAACACAAAAAATAACACAAGAATGAAGTTTCTAAGAGAAAGAGTGTAGTTGTTGTGAAAAATAATACAAGACCCCATAATGATCTTATATGAAACCGCTTAGGCAGTTGGTGATGATAACGTTTGATCCTACAACAAGAAGATATGTATAATTCCGCATTAATCTCCGAGTCTACATCCTTTATTTGAATCAGAGCAAGGTTTGTTATATGTAATTATCTTTTCCCCATTGCATCATATAAATTTAGTGATAAGCGGATTTTTGATTTTATTACATTTCGGAAAAGTTTTTCAGTTTCTTATAAACGTACTAACATTCGACCATTTGTAAAATTTTTAATGGAAATATATTTTTGATATATATCCATCGTATATCATTTGTAAAATTTTTATATCGGATGAAGGAGATATGGATTTTGAAAGTTGGCTGCCAAAGAAAATAAAAAGGAACTGCTGGAAATTTTAGTTAGACTGCCCAACTTTCAAGCATATTTTCTCCCCCTTCATGTTTTCTGATGTATGCAAGACATATTCCACTGGAAAGATACTTTCAAAACCTTTTTCAATGATATATTATTTATTTTTTTGACATCAAAAAAATGGTACATGAGTTTTGAGAATTCATTGCTTTAAGGCATAATTGGGAAGTTTTTCTAAGTTCGAAAATTTTTCTAGGCAAATTTCAAAATAAATAAATAAGTAATCCATAATTATGGTTTATGTCATTTGTGTAAGACATGTATATAAAATGACTTATATATATATATATATTGAGTGGGAGATCTTATTGATAGACAATTTTTCTTATTTAGAACTATCATAATTTATTAGCGCATAATTGATTTAAAAAATAATCATACTGGTGTGCTTAAAGTTACATGTGATGAAAGTAAGACAAACGTAGACTTTTGAACATGGGATTATAGCTAACAATATTGATTTGGATGCAATTTTGTGGAAAATTTAAAAAAAGTTTGTGTTTTGTGCTTATTTGTGATGTCTTCTATGTGCTTAAATAAGTTTGTAAAATGGCTTCAAAGACTATCATTGCTGAATTGAATAAGGGTGAAAAATTAAATGGTGATAATTTTGACATTTGGTACTATAAGATTCAATACATTCTTGAAGAGCAATAGGTTTTGGAGACCCTAAACCATGTGACGGTTGGGATGGCGGGTGAAGACACCCAACAAAATGAGAGAAATCTTATGACTTTTCAAGTCTGGCAGAAGAAAATAGTATTGCTCGCATAACGTTGCTGAGTAGTATGGCTGATGATCTTATGTGTGAGTTTGAATCTTATCCAACGGCCCAAACCATGTAGATAGCGTTGGAAGATAAGTTTGGTGGCACTTCTGCTACAAAACTGAGGAGGTTGACCATTAACTTTGACACCTATAGACTGTGCCCTAATTCATCGATAAGGAAACAATTAAGAGAAATATCAAATATGATACGAGAACTAAAATTAGCTGGTCATAATCTTTCTGATAAACAAGAAGTGCAAGCTATTACAAGATCTCTTCCAGCTAGTTGGGAATATATGAAAATTCATATGACCCACAATGAAAGTATCAAGTCTTCTGAAGACATTGAGCACCGTCTAGTTCTTGAAGATGAGCGGCGTGACGCTTCTAAAACAATTGATCAAGCTTTTCTAGCTGAATCTGCTGGGACTTCTAATCCTAAGCAAAAGAACAGGAACAAGAAAGCAGGAAGAAAAAGGGGTCTGAGAGTCAAATTAGAAGGATAAATCTCAATTTAAGAAGAGAGGAAAAGGTGGTGCAAAAAAGATTGATATGACCAAAGTGGAGTGTTATTCTTGTCATAAGATATGTCATTTTGCGTGAGATTTCCCGGAGCAGAATAAGGTAAAATCATGCACTAAAACTCCTCACTTTGCTTCTATCTATAGTACTGCATTAATAGCAGATGCAAATACTTTGTGGACTATTGACTCAGGATCCACACACCACATAGCTAGAGACAGAGGATCATTTCTTGAATACTGTCGATTGCCTTCTAGGAGCAGATGACTTTATGTAGGAAACAATGCATCATTTGAAGTGAAAGGGATCAGAACATGCAAAATAGAGTTTTAAGGTGGACAAATTCTTCTCCAACATAATGTATTATATGTCCTGAAATTTGGCGGAATTTAGTTTTAGTGGTTTCTCTTCTTAAATTAAATTTCAATGTGAATTTTCACGATAATTCTGTTGACATTATTTATGGCACTTAATATTATGGTTCTGGTTACCTTTTTGATGGTTTTATTGTGTTTAACGCAATTTATGGTTTTAATTATATACCTAATAATCATGGTTGTTTTGCTTTAACAACAACACCAATTTTATTGGCATGCTAAACTTGTACAAGAATGAATCGATTGGAAAAAGAAGGATTGTGGGATCCTTAATTGAAATGTCAATATGTGAACATTGTCTGGCAGGAAAAAGTACTAGAAAACCATTTGGAACGGGAACTACAACTGAGTTTCCATTGCAACTCATCCATTCATTTATATATGTGGTCTTATGAGTATGAGGGCGAGGCAGAGCCTCATATTACATCACATTTATAGATGAATATATTCGTCATGATCATGTTTATTTGAACTCCTATAAGTAAGAAGCGTTGGAATGCTTTAGACAATTTATAAATTTGGTGGAGAATCAATTGAACGTAAGAATAAAAGTTTTAAGAACTAATCGTGAGCCTGAGTATATATCACATCAATTTAAGGATCTATGTGATTAAAAAAGAATTGTAAGACAGTTAACAATTCCACACACTCCTCAACAAAATGGAGTAGTTGAGCGAAGAAATAGAACTTTGCTTGAAATGGTTAGGTCTATGAAAGCGCAGACTAACTTGCCAATTTCCTTTTGGGGAGACACATTAATATATGCAGCTTTAGTGCTTAACTGTGTGCCCTCTGAGTCTGTTGCTTCCACACCCTATGAATTATGAACGGTTAGAAAACCTGACTTAAATATATTGTGACCCTGGGGGTCTGCTGCATACGTGCACGATTCTTTATAAATTTGGAAAGTTAAGTCCTAGGGGCAAGAAATGTATCTTCATATTCTATTCAAAGCGATGAAAGGGTTATATCCGCATAGGAGAAAATGAATATGGAAGTATAACATAGCTTGAGTCACGAGATGCTACATTTTTAGAGACTGAATTTCCTAGTAAGGGTGATAATAATAGAACTATGTCATTTTATCAAGTTGTGGATCATCAAAAAAATCTTCAAGATGAAAGAAGTGAGGAACAAGAAGTTGTACCTTCTCTTGGTGATCCAAGTGGAAGAATTACTCATTTAGAGAATATTCCACAAGAGACATATGTGTGAAAGAGTATATGAGGAATTATTCCCCGACGTCAATTTAAAATAGAAGGGGAAGCATTGACAGTTACTCCGCAAGATGATGAAGAGTCTAATTCAGTTCAAGAGGATTTTCCAGGCCCTACTAAGGATAAGTGGATAGAAGTAATAAAATAGGAAATGGAGTCCACGAGGACAAATTATGTTTGGGATTTGGTTGATCTTCCGCCTAGTCGAAAGACAATTTGTAATAAATGGTTTCTCAAAATTATTATAAAGGTTGAAGGTGTAACTGAACGCTACAAAGCTTGTTTGGTGGCTAAGGGGTACACACAACAAGAGGGCATTGATTATGAAAATACTTTCTCTCCAGTTGTGAGATTTAGCTCTATTAGACTAATTTTAGCTATAGTTGCAAGTATGAACTTGGAGTTACATCAAATGGATGTAAAGACTGCATTTCTCAATAGGAAACTAGATGAAGAAATATATATGGAACAACCATTAGGTTTTATCCAAAATGGTCAAGAGCGCAAAGTTTGCAAGCTCCAAAGTCTATTTATGGACTTAAACAATCATCTTGGCAATGGTACTTAATATTTCATCGCTCTATTATGTCTTACAACTTTCATATGAAGACCATTGTGTGTATATACAGTAGTCTGAAACATATTTTGTGATATTGTTCCTGTATGTGGATGATATACTATTTGTTGGAAATAGTCTTACTTTTGTAAATGATATAAAGAGTTGGTTGTCCCTAAATTTTGAAATGAAGGACATCGGAGAAGCAGAATTCATCCTTGGAGTTAAAATTCATAGAGATCGCTCTTAGAATTTATTAGCTTTATCACAAGAATCATACATTGGAATAATTCTTGAATGATTCGGGATGAAATATTGTAAATCAATAGACAATCCTGTAGTTAAAGGTGAAAATTTGAGCCTTGAAACATGCCCCAAAACTGAAAGTGAAAAAGATGCCATGAAGAGGGTCCCATATTCAAGGGCAATTGGGAGTTTAATGTATGCAATGTTGTGTACACATCCCGATAATTGTTAGGCATTGGGTTTTGTTAGTCGTTATCAATCCAATATAGGACAAACACATTGGGAAGTTGTTAAGTGAATCTTGAGATACTTAAGGGGCAATGTTGATTACCAATTATGTTATCAAGGAAGTGACTTACACTAAATGCTGACTGGGGTAGAGACTTGGATGAAAGAAAATCCACTGCTGGTTATGTTTTTTGCTTAACAATAGTACCATTTCATGGAGTAGCAAGAAACAAATATGCATAGCTTTATCAACTATGGAAGCAGAGTTCATTGCATGTTCTACAACAATACAAGAAGCTATATGGCTAAAAAGAGTCATGGAACACTTAGGGATCATTGGTAGACCAATGGATGGATTTGTGATAGCCAAGCAGCAATGGCATAGACTAAAGACCCTAAGTATCATAGTAAGACTAAGCACATAGATACAAAGTATAATTTTGTTAGAGACACATAGAAAATAAGGAAACCGCCTTAAATACATTTCTACGCACAATATGGTAGCGGATCCCTTAACAAAACCATTGCCTAGAGATGTATATGTTAAACATGTGAAATCTCTAGGCTTTCATGGGATGTAAAATGATATATTTCCTTATTTGAACATCTTGATCATAATGTATGGATATCTAGTTATCTTTTTTGATGTTTTTTATGGTTATTTCGTATATTATTACTGACTAGGACGTTCAAAATATAATATTAGAGTATGTCGTACAAGTTGATAAGGTTGGTTTCCTCACATGAGCAACCGCCTTGGGCGCTTATAAAAAGCGAGCCAAGATGAGACATATGTGTTTCTTTACTATAAGAAAGGATAGCTAATATATGTGGCACCTTCGATTAAAAACATATTATTTAAAGTCACCCTAGTAAAAGACTAGGATGAGATCCAAGAGAAATGTCAAAAAGGATCGAAATTACGGATTCCCACTACCCATAATACTTGTATCTAGATGTGAGATCTCCTCTAAAATTACAATAGAGTGATAAAACTTACGTCAAGTAAATGATTTACTTGGACCAAGATTTGTACAGTGTGAAAAAATGAAATCGACGTACACTCTGATGGAATCAGAGACACACTATAACATGCATTTCATACTGCATGTGCTTCAGCACCACAAATTGAAAGGTAAGTGAATACACCCTACTTCACTTTTATGTGACACCTTGAAAAGTTTTTTTTTCTCACTAGAGCCCTTATGACTTAGACAACATCATGAGGTGATAGGTTAGTATATGCTACATTAGTTTGAATCCAAATGTTATAAAAATACGACCTGAATGAGTAATGCTAGGAAAGTAAGTAACCCTGATCTTAGTGATATGTGGGCAAAAGGAAGATCATGTCAAATATATACACATTATGATTGACCGATCCATTATGAAGCCTATTTTAGTTAGCATCATAAGTGTGGACACAAGACATGAAAATTGAAAATGGAAAGAGAGTTAAAAGAAGCCATGTGTGTATAGATATGTCTGGGGCATTTAAGACACTTCATATGACATGATAATATTTCATAAATGATCATAAAAGGGTTGTAGTCTCTTGTGTTGATCTAGAAAATGGAAGAGTAAAAGCTCCCAAACTTAATGTCTGAGCGGTCACAACAATACACTCAGTATGAATTTCTAAAGGAATTTACTTTTCAGAGGCCTATGTGTGTGATCCCTTCATGTGTGAGTGGGGGATGTTGGAAATAGATACACCCATTGATGGGTTAACTAGTAACTTGCTTCATTCATGAAGTAAGTTACAACTCCACTTACATAACTCCCTATAATAAAAGAGGAGGAGTTATGAGCGGGAGTTATAGGATAAAGGGTGATGTAACTCTTTAATGAATAAGAGTTACAAGTCTTAACCTTATCCTATAAAAGGGGTCATCCAAATACAACACAAAAAATAACACAAGAAAGAAGTTTCTTAGAGAAAGAGTGTAGTTGTTGTGGAAAACAATACAAGACTCCATAGTGATCTTGTAAGAAACCGCTCAGGCAGTTGGTGATTCTAACACTTGATCCTACAACAAGAAGGTACGTATAATTCCGCATAAATCACCGATTCTAAATCCTTCACTTCCCAACATATATGATGATTTTTATCCCCTTTATTATTTGTTAGGTTGTGAGCCAGAAGAAAAGAAGTATAAAGATTTATTAAATGGCGCTAATATTTATGCATCTCATTTTTATCGAGAGATGTATCCACTCTAAATAACAAAATTAAGTATTTTATCTTTCTCCCTGGTAAATTTCTATGCTTAATTTTTATTATACATGCCTCATTAAAATTATTGAACAATAGAATAAGCAAAGATTTCTTGATTTCTTCTTATTGACATGTCTATTGACTTGAGAATATAAAGTTGGCAACTCAAAATTTGAATATAAGTGACAAGGTGACCTCCTCATAATTGATTACTACAAAGCAACAGTAGTAGATTTAATTTTTTTTTTGCTTAATTCGAGGTTCACAATATATCTCATTAAAATTACATTCAATCTATCACATTTATTGATAGTTTAAAATATTTGTCTATTTGGACTTAATGAATCAATCCCACCAAAAATGTAGGTGATATTTTTATTAAATTTCGTTTATACCTTTCAGGTCAAAGTGCATACACATCTAACAGTCTTATCTTAACTAAACAAACTTTATTTTTGAATATTCAAATCAATTGTTTTGTCAAGGTCCTTACATCACCATATATATATATATAGACTTTTCTTGTTTTTTGTTTTTCTTCTAAAAAATTGATTGTGTAACTAATTATTTCCTATTTGACTACCATTAAATTAAATTTAATTTTCCCGATGCATTATACTACGTTATGTAGTACTGTATAATACTTTGGTGTAAGACTAATAATGTGTTATAATTGGACTACGACTACTTGTAGAGACTTGAAAATTGAGAAATTTTCGTCAACTAAAATATCAAACAAAATGCATTATAAATAATATCCGACGGTGGCTTCGAGAAGAACTTAAATTGATTAAATAATAGTTTCTATTGTTAAAGTTGATATTCTCAATTATATGTAATTTTTGTTTTTTTTTTAAATTTAAAAAAGTATCCTTTATTTTCATCGCTTTAATATTTTATGTTTCATTTGATTTCTTTCCACCTTTGGCATCTGTCCAAACTTACCTTATAGTATTAAATATCAGAAATTTGGAGTTAAATTTGAAATCAAATTCAAAGCAAAGATATTGAAAATAAAATAAATAGAAACCAATGAAAGAAGGTAAAAAAATTGAAAAAGAAAAATAATTACGTGTGTTTGAGAAAGTTTTAAATACAAGGCAAAGAAAAATATAAAACATAAAATATTAACTTATTTTATATATCAGGCAAATAATTTTTTAAAAAAAAAAAGATATATACACGTGGTGTCGCGTGTATGACCCTGCAACTAATTGAATTGAGTTGCTGCTCAAAATCAGCACATAAGGTGTATAAAACGTATCTTTAAATTTCGTTCATAATTCAAAAGATAGTAGTGACTTTTCCTAATATAGATTGATTAGATAATTGTCTCCAATTGTTAAAGCTAATATTCTCAATTAATTCTTGTGCAATGACCTGAGCATTGACTTAACATTTCTCTTATTAGTTTAATTGTAGTAAGTGTTTATTACATCAAATGGTTACTTAATTCAATTTTTTGGAAACTGCAGGCTTTAAGAAGCAAATTAATGCCTTTTGTTTTTCCTAGTTTATGATATTTCATCAAGTGTTCCTTTGCAATCACTACTCTTAACATATCTTCTTCAATAGCAATCTTTAATCAATTGCAAATATTTGAAAGTTCTTGATTTAGGTGACACATTTAGGTGAGCCAGAGGATAAATTGAATTCTCTCTTTTCTTTTGTTCGCTTTCCTCTCTCTCTCTCCGCCCTATAACTTAAAATAGTTCTTGATTTAGGTAACAATGAATTGAATAACCATTTCCTAAATGGTTGGGAGCCCTACCTGATTTGCATATTTTGAACTTGAGATTAAATAAGTTCTATGGCCCTATAAAAGATTCTAGGACTGTCAACTTGTTTGCTCAAATTCTAGTCATGGATCTCTCATCCAATGGATTTAGTGGAGACTTACCAGTGAGCCTTTTTTAGAGTTTTGAAGCCATGAAAATAATTGGTGAGAACAGTGGGACCCGAAAGTATGTAGTAGGTACATACAATTTCCTTAATAGTGACAAAAGGGGCTGGAGCTTGAACTTTCTCAAGTTTTGACTACAAAAATAATTATCGATCTCTCAAAAAATAGATTTGAAGGTCATATCCCAAGCTATTGGAGATCTTATTGGGCTTCGTACGTTGAACTTATCTCATAATGGCTTGGAAGGTGATATACCAATATCACTGCACCAATTATATGTACTTGAATCATTGGATCTCTCGTCCAACAAAATCAACGGAGAAATTCCACAACAACTTACATCCCTCACATCACTTGAAGTCTTAAATATCTGTCACAATCATGTTGTTGGATGCATTCCCAAAGGAAAATAGTTTGATACATTTGAGAATAGTTCATACCAAGGGAATGATGGGTTACGTGGATGACCACTCTCAAAAGATTGTGGCTGTAATGAAGGGGTACCACAAGCGACAACTTTAGTTGGGCTAAAGGAGAAGAAGGAGATTCAACAATGATAAGTTGGCAAGCGGTTCTCATGGGTTACGGTTGTGGACCTTTTATTGTACAGTTCATAATATACATAATGTTGTCAACTCAATTCTAGCATGGTTTTTGAGGATGGATGTAAAATTAGAACACATAACTATAACAGGAATGAAAAAGCTCAAGAAAAAAATATTACTTTGTTACCTCCAGGTTTTCAATTTGATCTTTAATGTCAATGAATGTGCTCACCTCCTTCATCCTTAAAGCTCTTAACTTTAAATTCTTCTTTTTTGAAATTGCAGGATTCAAGTCTAATATGTTGTTGGTGATGCAAATAAAAGCTTTTACTTTACTAGTTTGTGATGTATTTGAAGTGTGTATTTCGCAATGTAATATATTGTTCTGTATTATGGAGATTAATTCTCATGGCTTCCTTTCAAGTTGCAAATGCGTTTCAAATGTGTTTATTTCTTGTTCGTCTCATTTTTGTTCTCATTATAGTAGTGTCATTATAAGCTTGTGGGCTAGCTACACCGGTGATATTCAGGTGAGTCACGTATTTGGGACTTCGAATACCATCGTTGCATTTCATCGCGGCTTATATACCGGATTTATCTCCGAAACAACTCTCTGCGTCATCACATCAAGTTCAAAAAGTGTGGAAATCTGAACACTCTTTATAATTTAATAGTCTTAGATATGTTGTACAGTAGCTCAGTTGCATTGACTTCTTTTGCATTCCCTTTGTAGATTTAGCCTTTAACAAATGTTGCTCGGATGCTTCAAAATTGCGGAACATTATATTGGAGTATCCGACAATGCATCCGTTGACATTGCTTGCACAAATTATGTGCAAAGTTACTTTAAACATGGTGTGCATTGTTAGTTTGGGGAAAAAATTGCATACATTCCCTCTAAATATCTAATATAATTGTTAAAGGTCTATACACCAACCAACACTTTTATTCTCTTCTTGAGAGAGCTCGTTGTATTCTCTCAAATGCGGGATTGTGTCATCATCTTGATTTTTGGGCTGAGGCTATTTCTACAATTTTTATCTTGTCAATCGATCTCCATACTCATCCATTAACATCAAAATTCTAGAAGAAGTTTGATCAAGTAATCCTATGAATTTCTCAAATTTAAAAGTATTTGGATACCCTGCTTTTGCCCATGTTAATGAAAGGAAATTAGCTCCAACGGTTGTTAAATGCTTATTTCTTGGCTATGCTTCTGATTCAAAAGGTTATCGTTTATGGTGCCCAGATTTGAGAAAAATTATTTTGAGTAGAGACATTACTTTTAATGAAAATGCATTGTTGTGTTCTGAAAAAGAGCATTCTGTATTATCTTATGGTATACATGATCAACAAGGTACCTATGAGAAGGTGGAGTTAGAAATGAGAACTAAATCTCATAATATTGACCCTATCTCTTTTACAGTTCCACAGTCAACCAGTGATGCTCGTGTTGATGAACAAGTTTCCAGTACTATATGTCCCGTTGAGCCAAAATCTGTTGATGATTCTTCTATTGCTCATAATAGACCAAGGAGAGTTATTAGAAGACCCAATAGATATGGTGATAATGATGGTCTGATTGCCTATGCACTAACAGTTGCACAAGAAAATTCTGAAGGAGTTTAACTTTCTTCATATTCAGAGGCAATCACTAGTTCTAATTCATCTCAGTGGCTGGCAGCAATGCAAGAAGAAAAGTCTGCATAAGAATACGACATAGGATTTATGTGAGCTTCCTAAAGGTCATCGTGCACTAGACTGCTAATGGATTTATAAACGAAAAGATGGGATTCCTGTTGGGTTTTATTTGCCCTAAATTTCTTACCATAAATAGGTTTTCCTTTTAGGAAAAGATTTTGGATTGACTAATCCTTTTCTTGTAGGAAAAGGTTTAGGACTTTATAAATAGAGGTATGTTCCTTCTAACTTAATCAGCATTCACAATGTAGTCTTAAAGGGCTTTGAGAGTTTTGGTTAGAGGGAGAATTTGTGGGTCACAAGCTTGATACGTTATCACTTGTGTGAACCTCCCATGTATTCCGAGTGAATTGGTTGAGGTTGTTTCTCTCTGTATTTTGTACTCTCATATTTATAGTTGATTGCTCATCTCCTTTGTGGACGTAGGTCGATTGACCGAACCACGTTAAATCTTTGTGTCTTTTGGTATATTTCTCGTTGTCTTCTTACTCGTGGTCTTTCGAGGTTTGCTTTGCTAGCTTCCGCGTTTACACCTGCTTATTTCCGGTCCTAACAAGTGGTATCAGAGCCAGATTCAATGATGGACTCAGGTTTAGTGGTTTGATAAACGATGATTGAACCAGGTTAGAAGGAGGTGATCATCTTGACAGGTGTAGTTCTAGCCGCAATCTTTTTTGACAGTAATGAAGATTTTTGTTGGAGAAATTGTTTCAGAGAGGTTCTCTGTGTTGAGACATAACTTTTGCAAAGGAGATTATGGAGAGAAGAAGCAAGTTGTTGAAGATTAAGTGAAAAAGGTGGACAAATTTATTTTGTCAGAAATTCAGGCCATGGGGGAGATTTGTTGGGTTTTATTTGCCCTAAAATTCTTACCATAAATAGGTTTTCCTTTTAGGAAAAGGTTTTGGATTGACTAATCCTTTTTCTAGTAGGAAAAGGTTTAGGACTCTATAAATAGAGGAATGTTCCTTCTAACTTAATCAACATTCACAATGTAGTCTTAAGGGCTTTGAGAGTTTTGGTTAGAGGGTGAATTTGTGGGTCACAAGCTTGATACGTTATCACTTGTGTGAACCTCCCATGTATTCCGAGTGAATTGGTTGAGGTTGTTTCCCTCTGTATTTTGTACTCTCATATTTATAGTGGATTGCTCATCTCCTTTGTGGACGTAGCTCGATTGACCGAACCACGTTAAGTCTTTGTGTCTTTTGGTATATTTCTTGTTGTCTTCTTACTCGTGATCTTTTGAGGTTTGCTTTGCTAGCTTCCGCGTTTACACCTGCTTATTTTCGGTCCTAACAATTCCTTGGGTTGAAGATTCAATATGGAAACCTTGTTTAGTTGTCCAAGGCTTTGGCCAAAATGAAGGTATTGATTTAATGAAGTTTTCTCTCTAGTAGTTTGTAATTCTTCCATAAGAGTAATTCTTGCCTTTGTTGCACTATTTGATTTGGAATTGGAACAATTAGATGTCAAAACTGCGTTTCTACATGGAGAATTGAAGGATGAAATTTATATGAATCAACATGAGGGTTTTGTTGTTCATGAAAATGAACAATGTGTTTGTCGTTTCCAAAAGGTCCTTGTATGGACTTAAACAAGCACCTAGGCAGTGGTACAAGAGATTTGATGCTTTTATTGTTAGTCAAAGCTATACCAAAATTCAATATGATAATAGTGTGTACTTTAAATAGTCTTCAAATGGTTCATTTATTTACTTTTTATTATATGTGGATGAAATGTTGATTGCTATAAAAGATATGTCTTTGATCAAAAAGTTAAACTCTCAACTTAGTAATGAGTTTGAGATGAAGAACCTTGGTGCAACAAAGAAGATTACAGAAATGGAGATTCATAGAGAACGACAAGCTGGAAAGCTATACTTGTCTCAGAAAAATACATTGAGAAGATCCATGACAAGTTGAACATGAGTAAGAGAAGGCCTATCTCAACTCCTCCAGCAGCTCACTTCAAGATATCTTGTGAATTTTGTTCAAAAACAGATGAAGAACTTGAAATGATGTCTAACATTCCCTACTCTAGTGCAGTTGGTAGTCTTATATATGTCATGGTTTGCACTAGACCCGATCTTGCATATGCAGTGAGTATGGTTAGTCGGTATATGCACAATACCGGCAAGTATCATTGGGATGTGGTGAAATGGATTTTTCGATACTTGATAGGTACAGTTAATCATGGCTTAGTTTTTGACATGAATAAGATGATATCGAATGATGTTGTTGGGTTTGTTGATTCTGATTAAGGTGGTAATCTTGATAGGCGCAGATCTCTATCCGGATATATCTTGTCTTTATGTTTGGGTTCTATCAGTTGGAAAGCATCTTTGCAATCCATTCTTTCTCTATCCAGTACAGAAGCAGAATATGTTGCAGCTATAGAAGGTGTGAAGGAGGCTACATGGTTGTGTGGTCTTGAGCTTTGTGTTCAACAAGATACTATTATTGTGTTTTCAGATAGTCATAGTGCAATACATCTAACGAAAAAAATGATGCATATCATTCCAAGAGTAAGCATATTGGTTTGAAATATCATTACATCAGAGACACAATGACTAAGGGAGAGACTGTAGTCAAGAAAATTTACACTATGGAAAATCCTACAGGTTATGCTTACTAAGCCACTTCCTCTTGTTAAGTTCAAACATATTTTGAACTTAGCTAGTGTTTACAACACTTGATTTCCCTTGGGGTCTTTTATGGTAATGACGAGCATGTACTAAATTTGACCCATGGTGGAGTTAGAGCTGCCTCAAATTCTTTTTCCTGTTGATTTTGCTTCCTTATGTCAGCATTTCTTAAGACTTTCGCAATTCAGGAAGGCTGAATAGATCATGGGGTTATGGTGCAGTAGTGGACACCATTTTCATTGGAAGTGGAGCCTAATTTTATGGGCATTTTCTATTTCTTTGTGCCAGATAATGAAGCCTAAGTTTCTAAGCATTTTATGTTTTGTGGAATAAAAACAAAAGGATTTAGTTGTCTTTTTTCTTTTCCTCATATTTGAGTTTCGTAGAACTTTAAATTGTACTCTACCTTTAATATAGTGAATTTACTCGTCATTACCCGTGGTTTTTTCCCGAATTAGGTTTTTCACGTTACATTATGTGTCATTAATTGTATTTCCAGATTCCTTTTTCTCGATTATTCACATCTGTCTTGTTTTTTGTACATCTTATTTTCTAACAAGAATGACATCACTTTCAACAATTATGTGCAAAAAACTCTTAATTACATGGTGTATTATTATCCATTTTGAGTTGAACTTGATATTTTATTTGGAATAAAAGCTCATTCTTTTTGTTAAAAGTTAAACTTGCCAATATACACAACTTAGAATGTTTCTATGTGCATCATGAGGAATTTTCATCTTGTTGTATTATAGTAGAAAGGGAATATTGCGTGTACGGAGGGTTGTTAAACTAAGACTTTTCATATCTATGTCTCATTACGTGTGAAATGCTTACATATTGTGTGATACACTAAACTTGACTGAAAGTTAGTAGGTGTTGTTTTCTTGGAATTGATTACTCCAAAAAAGTAGTAGATTTCTCTTTACTTAATTTGTTGTTCATTCATCCTCCATATACATCGCTAGATGATAACTTTAATTAATTCATAGGTATGTATTGACAAAAGATCACACCTTTGAATATGCATTTATATCCACAACAATAAATTTAACTGAAAAATCAACTTTAAGATTATTTTTTCTAAAAGTCAGTATGCTAATGAAAAGGGTAAATGTACACCATTTATTAGGAAACGAGGGTATATATGCACCATTTGTTAGCCGATGAAGGTATGTATGCATCACTTTTTAACGAGTATATCTGCTCAAAATCGTAAAGTTGAGGGTATATTTACCCCTTTCCCTAAAATCAAAATTAAGAAAATTAATTAAAAATTATTTTCTCTACTTGTATTAGATGAAAATGTGTATGTAATACAGCGTAAATGTGAGCCACTTTTATTACAATAGAGGTATATCTGACCCACTTTTGTGATAGAATTGTTATAGTTTTTACTTGAACTTTTCTTTGCAATGGTACATGCATTGACCTGTTAATATGTAAATTTATTAGAATTATTAAAATCTAAGTTTGATTATCGTCAAGTTCATATACAATATGGTGCGCATAAACCAAATAACAATTTTATCCTAACTAATATAAATGAATTTTTGACTTGAAATGTTTTTGTCAACGTCTATACACCAAGCAATACTCTTATTCTAGCTAATGAAAAGTTTTGTGAATCTTCAGGTCAATGTTATACACTAGCTAAGTAACACTATTATCCCAACCAATCAAAATTTTAAGAGATTTTCTACTTGAAAAATTATTTTTATGGTGTATACACCAATCAATGTATTTTTTTATGCTAACTAATTAAACTCTCTTTGATTTATTGGTGTGTATACAATAAATACTCTTATAGGTTATTCTCGGTCTGAGAAGAATTTATTTGGTTATAAGTAATTGTTACATGTATTTAAAGTTGATATTCTCAATTATATATTTTTTTTAAAAAATAATTCCTTTATTTTAATTGCTTTAATTTTTTTTGTTTTATTTTATTTCCTTCACTTTTTCTTGTATCCATCCAAAATTATCTTATATTAAATACCAAACATTTGGAATTAAATAAAAATCAAATCCAAAGAAAAGACAATGAAAATAAAAGATATAAATAGAACCAATAGGAAAAAGAAGAAGAAAATGAACAAAAGAATACGTATTTACGTATGTTTGAGAAATTTTAAATACAAGGCAAAGAAAAATCATATCTATATTTATATAAAAGAGAATTCTAGGTCCGCCTACGTAGCGCCACCACAAGCTAAAATTTCCTTTTAATTTATTTATTTTCAAAAATAGTCTTCCCCTTTCTTGAAAAGATGTGACTTTTATGAAAAATAGTTATTTTTGTGAAAACTTACGACTTTTATGAAGACTTACCCCGAATAGTTATCCTCTTTCATGAAATGATGTGACTTTTATAGAAAGTTGTGATTTAGTTGAATAGTTGTGACTTTATTGAAGAGTTGTAACTTTTAATGAAAAGTTGTGACTTTAAAGAAGAGTTGCAACTTTTATGAAAAGCCTTGACTTTTATGAAAGGTTGGGACTTTTCTAAAGGGTTGCAGCTTTTCCAAATAGTCGTAACCTTTCCGATAAGGCACAATAAATATTTGTTCGCACTTCCATTTGTTTTCAATAAATAGAGGTGTTTCCTACCATTTAAAATAACAAAAATTTTGAACCTCTTTTTCTTTTTCTTTTTTTTTCACAATTATATATTTGTGTACTTTGCTCATGTTGATTGGCTCAGTGACGTCATTGCTTATGTTAGAGATTTTAATAAATATTTTATCGTCATTAATTTATGCTTTTATAATTAAGGCTAAATGATAAGATGTAGTAGTTTTCATTTTCCTTTACATTTTTAATCTTTTGTGTAAGATAATATAGTGTTTTAGTTTTAGTACCCATAGATTTTAAGTATTTTAAATTCCCACCCGAAGCGTGGGTAATATTCTGTAAATTCTTTAGGTAAATTTTCACTATGTTCATTCTCTATGTAAATTTACAGACTTTTTCCTTTACTTATAGGTCAAAGTCTCATATGTTTTCCAAAAAAAGAATGAATGCACAATCAAAATCTAAGTTTTATTCTTTTACTCAATAAAAACCCTACTACCTTATCTATTTTTCTTTACAACTATTATTCTGGGTAGCATGGATTTTCACCCTTCATCAACTGAGTAGTTTTTATTTTATTAAGTAGAGATCACTTTTTTGTGAGCGAAATTTGCGGTTGCAGTGAATCTGTCTCCAAATAATTGTTGTTGCAATGAAAAATTATGCAGGTTTTTATTAATTTTCACATTTATGACTCATCTACAAAGTAGTTTAGAGTTTCCTATCCTCTACTTTCAATTTAAAATGTACCCTAGCAACTTACAACAATTCCACAACATTACAATGGTATTTTGAAATCGAAGAGCAAACTAGAGTTCATTACGTGATTTTCTATAGGTGTGATTAAATTTATGCAATTTTCATTTTCAATTTTTTTTTGCATTGCTACAAATATCCAACATTAAGGTGTTTCTGCTATGATCATTGCTGCGTAAGTGTAGGAGACGAAAAGTGGTTTTGTTCCCTCTTTGGCAATGTGCTTTTTTGTAATTTTGCTTGTGAATTTAATAGAATATGTTGATAACAATCAACTTCAACAAGAGGAATCTCAACTTTTATAACAAGTATTCCAGAATTTATGTCAGATAATTATCAGATGAGACGAGGTATATAGCATACCTTTTGCATTTCCTTTGGCCATACAAGATACCTTTATTGTAAATGGTGTACAAAGTCAAAAAGATAACCATCATGGGTAAAATTAATTAGGATCATTACAAAGTCTGTAAACATGCATTTGTAGTTAAAGAAGGATATTTGGAGTGTCTCGGTTTGCTTACTCTTGTATAAGTTTTGTTCTGTTTGAATTTTGACTATTGAAGCCTCATTGTTTTGGTTGACAGGTGATTTTGCAAGTTGTAGTTTGGGACTTGGAAAAGCATGGGATTGTTATGGTCAGCTGTAATTTGAGACAATCAAGTAAGATAACAAGAAAAAAGAAATGAAGGGCAAGGAAATAGTGGTTGACATTTAAGTTGACATATACAAGGAATTTGAAGTAGTGCACTTGAACTTTTAAAGGCATAGCCACATTGCATGAAGCTTGAAAATTTTACTATCCTCGAGTAAGATATTGACTATTTACTTTGCATTATCTTTTACAATTGTAACACAAGTAAAATGATATGTTTATTCCTCTTTGTCCGGTGTTGAAATGATGAAGGATAGTTGGAATTTCTCTGTTTGTTTGCTCTTTTGTAGTCTTTGTTATAAATGAAGTTACAACGTTTGAATCTCATTAATTTGTGAGGGCAGACTGTCCGAATAATAGGTGAATTCACATGTCGTAGGTTTTTTTTTATAAAACTAATTAATAATTGTTTAGTTTTATTTTCATGTTTTTTTTCCTGTTTATGTTGCAAGTTCAAATAAAGTCGTAATTATTGAATATATCTCTCTTCTCAAAACAGTTAAACCAAATAGACTAAAAATGTAACATATTGACAATTTTTTGTAAATTAAAGATGTTTCATCCAGCAGAGTTGTCATAATCATTTTCACTTATGCAACCACGCACAAGCATTTGTGTAGTAACTTAAGGACATTATTTCCAAATTCACTCATATCTAATATAGAGGAAGATAACAAAAAAATTTGAGGCAACTAATGCATTTTAGTAAGTGAAAATAGAAAATATTTGCATTGTCAAAATATTAATTGAAATATTTCTAGCAAATGATATTTTCGGCTATATTTGAAAAGAATTAAGATAGCTAGGGCTTTACCACATTTTTAAAGATTCATTGCTACTTAATA
>NC_028637.1:14368557-14411275 GCF_001406875.1 Solanum pennellii | reverse complement strand
TATATATATATATATATATATATACACACACACACACACACACACACACACACATTACAAGAGTACCATTTTACAAGTGGGAGTGTTTAATTAACGTCGAGGAGATGAATTAATGCATTTAGATATAGAGACTCGAAATCATAGTATTTTTTAAGTTAATATTTGAAGTCAAGCTTAAGTCTATGTCTATATATTATCCCGCAAAAAAAATAATGACAATAGTGTGATAAAATTCTCATATGCTATCAAATAAAAGTCACAAACATAAGGCAGATTGAAATGTTGTAAAATGTCTATTTTCATCATTTCATGGATCCAAATTAGTAGACCCAACATAAATAAAAATATTTTTTTATATGAGATTAAAAATTGAAAAGCTTTACATATTTTGAATGTTTGCTCGAAATCAAAATAAGTAAAAATGTCTTTTGACAATGCAAACCATCAACGATTTTTGAAGGACTTGCTGAGACGTCAATTCAAATGGTCGAATGTTATTTCATTAAACTCAAAATAGACACTACAACAAGTATGATATATAGCTACGAAATTATTAGCTACGACATCAAATTCGTCACTAATATTCTTTTATTGACAAAATTTAATTTTCGTGCTTAAATATATGAGACACGTACTTTCAGTGACGAAACATAAAGTTCCTATCAAAGTTTTGTCCACTAAAGTTTCCCACCAAAAAATAAATTGGCATCGTTTTGTTAAATAGTGTTAGTCCGGATTGAAAGTTATTGGTCACACATTATTTTGTCACTAATAATGTATGTAATTCATGAAAAACTACGACATCAAATTCTTCACTGACTATTCGATTTTGTTGAAAAAATTTACTTTTCGTGCTCAAATATACGAGACACATACTTTTGGTGACGAAACATAAAAGCTCGTAGCAAAGTTTTGTCCACTAAAGTTTCCCACCAAAAAATTTATTGGCTGTCCACTAAAGTTTCCCAACAAAAATTAATTGGTGTCATTTTTTAAGTAGTGTTAGTCACGAATTTAAAGTTATCGGTAACACATTATTTCATCACTAATAATGTATCAGATGCATGACAAAATATTTCCTGTATTAAAATTTATTAAATTTTGGACACAAAAAATTTCATCTAAAAAATATGTTATTACAATATCGACAAATTAGAGCTCATAGTTAAAAATTATAAATTTTAGCTATGAAAAATTTAGATTTATTTATGACATTTATTTCATCACTAATAATAATATAAATAATTGGTGATAAATATTATTTGTCTCTAATCAATCTGTGATTTAGTGACAGCAAAAAAATTGTCACAAAATATATAAGGTATTAAATAGCGACAAGTTAAAATTTTTAATGAATAATTCAACTATTTACTACGAAAAAAATTCATAGGTAAATACAACTTTTTTTCGTTACAATTGTTCATAGTTACAACTGACAACTTATAAAAAGAATAATATAAGTGCTTCATAAGAAAACGACAGAGTCCATCATTAATTGGCAAGTGAAAATATTAGGATCAACGAATTCGGTCGATTTTGTAAAATGAAAAAGTTCAATACATCAATTTTCTGAAATTACTCAATTATAAAATGCATCATTTAAAAAATACAATCCAAGTTATAAGTATTGTGAGTGAGGCACAGTTCCACCACTAGATCACTAATATTTGTTGGTTTAACACTTCGTTTTTTATTTGATTCACTTTCATTGATAAGAACATAAAAAAATAATTTCTCAATTCGTTGTGCTAATTTTTGTGTGTGCTTATTGATTTGTGATTGATAAATTACATAGACTAAGTCGATCTATTTTCTTATGTCTATAAATATGTGCATATTTAGTAGTAATTCCACATACTATGTAGAGTTATTATACAAAGATAACATCGTCTTACAAGCTTAGACTTTGCAAAGCTGCGATATATTTCATGAATTTCTACTAACTTTTTCCTTCAGTGTGAAAATTGAAATAAACTAAAAAGAAAATACAAATAAAATAAATGAACTAACTAGGATTTCAAATATATTATGATGAAGTACTATAGGTATGACTTGTGGGTATCGATGTTCAAATTCAAACGATTATTCATTTTTTAAATAAAATCGAAAGATTAATTTTAAATAAATTTATAATTGTACTGAACAATTTTTAAAATTTATAAAGATAAATAAATGAAATGACAAAATCGTACTGAATATATTTAAAGATATTTAGAAAAAACACAGTTTAATAAAAATAATCTACATTTGAATGAATTGTGGGTGGTAAATATCACACATTTGTGTATAAATATAAATAATTATATAATATATTGTTTCTGCAAAAGTTAAATTTGAAAGAAGTGAATGAAGTATAAAATAAAACAAAAAATAAAGACAAGAGAGAGTTGATATGATGGTAAGCATTCTTCACTTCCGACCTTAAGGTTGTGAGTTCGATTCCCAAGACAATGTAATGTGCTAGCTGCTGGCCGGATTGAAAAAAATTGAGATCGAAGATACATATGTATATGTATATATCATATGAAAATAAACCACTTATATAATGATAAATTTTATCCCTAACATATTTATGAAAAAAATAATTGTACATAAAATATAGTCATTGGTGACGAAATTAGATTTTATTCAACTACGAAATACATATAACTTTAGAAACAATTAATTTCGTAACTAATTGAAGTAAAATAATTAGCGACGATACGATTTTGTCGGTTAATTTTTAGTGACAAAGCATACTATTAACTACAAAAAATATATTTTTTACAAGAAATAAATTTATCACAAATGTTAAATCACTTGAGGACAATTTTTCTTTTTGTAGTTAATATAATACATTTAGCGACGAAGCACTAAATCGTCTTTGTATACTTTTAGAGACACACATTTAATAATGACTAAGTGATGAATTATTTTTTGTCACACAAGATTTTTAGTGACGAAATGAGATTTATAAATGACAAAATTATTTTTCCCTAATTATCGAATTTGTTATAGAGTGAGATGTAAGTTAATAGAGGTAGTTTACCACTGCGCGAAGCGTGGTTAGTTTACCTAGTAAAAATATATAATGTGTGTCAACTTATTTTTAAAAACAAGGAAAATAAAATAAGAAGATATTTTTTGGGAAAAAAAAAACTACCGTAGCTAATTGAGAGTTATGATTTCACGTCAGCACATAAAGTACAAAGAAATATAGAGAAAAAAAGTTTGGTTTGGGAGGGGGGGGGGTAATAGGAACTCCGTAAGTATCGGGTGTGTCCTCATCACCAACGGATGTGGTATAGCGGATGAGGTTGCTCCTTTATTTGTCAAATCAAATGGGGCTCTACACGAGTTTAAAATAGTCGAACTCTAATATGTGTACCAGACACCTGATTACAAATCAAAAAAGAAGAAGCTAGTATTCTCAAAAAGCAATATTCCACATTGCGTATAATTGGGTCAGAAGATAATATCCTCAAGGAGCGAAATTCCACATTGTGTATTAGTTGGGTTAAGACTACTTGCACAAATTTTGTATTATTACATTTCGATTTTTTTGTTCAATGATTGTGCATTAACTTGAGGTTTTTCTTTTTAGTTTAATTACAAATGCTTATTACCTCAAATATTTTTATTTGATTCTTTAATTTTTTGAAAATAACAGGTTTCATAAAGTGTTCGTTCTTTATTAATGAATGACATAATATTCTTGATTAAAATGCCTTTCAATTTGGGAGTTCGGTGCACAAAACATGCGCACGTTTTCACACATATTGTTGACATTATGGCATCACATCATTTAAAGCCAATTAATTATGGTAGATTTAATTGAGCATGATATTGTTATTTAATAAAAAATGGATTTTTTTACATGAAATGTTGTTGTCAATGTCTATACACCAAACAATACACTTATCCCAACTAATCAAAATAAATTGGAAATGTTTTGGTCAAGGGTCTATGCACCAACTAATACTCTTATAGAAGTTTCTTTTTCATTGTACTCAGCATATACAATTGACCACACAAAATTTGAATTTATTTTCTTAATTTGTGCTATATATACCTTATCAAAGTTATTTAATAGAGTAAGAAAACAAAGAATTTTTTGAACATTTTAGTGCAACAATGGGCTACATAAACCTTGTATTTTTTACGCTATTTCCCTTCCTCTGTCATCTTTCTTTCTCTTCATCCTTACCTCATTTGTGCCCCAAATATCAAGCTCTTGTTCTTCTACATTTCAAGCACATGTTTACACTAAGTCATTATGCTTTTGAACATTTGTTTCACCATAACAGGTAAACCGTCATATCTAAAAACTCTTTCGTGGAACAAGAGCGCAGATTGTTGCTCATGGGATGGAGTTCTTTGTGACAGGATGACGGGACAAGTTATTGAGCTTTATCTCAGTTGAAACCAACTTCGAGGAGAGTTTCATTTCAACAGTAGCCTCTTTAAGCTCTCCAATCTCAAAAGGCTTGATTGTTTGATAATGATTTTACCGGATCACTCATTTCACCTAAATTTAGTGAGCTTTCTAGTTTGACGCATCTTGATTTATCATATTCAAATTTTACAGGAATAATCCCAGCAGAAATATCTCTTCTTTCTAAATTACATGTTTTTTGTATGGAGAGTAATTATCCAAATGAGCATAGATTCGAATCTGACAATTTTGAACTACTCCTAAAGAACTTGACCTGATTAAGAGAGCTCTACCTTATCTCTGTGAACATCTCTTCCACCATTCCTCAAAATTTATCTTCTTATTTAACTACTCTAACTCTTGATAACACTGAGTTATATAGGACATTGCCCGAAGGAGCTTTCCACCTTTCTATCTTAGAATATCTTTATTCATCAGACAATCCCCAGCTCCCTATTAGGTTTCCCACAATCAAGTGGAATACTAGTGCATCACTCATGGAGTTAGATCTTAGTGGTTTGAATGCTACTGGTAGGATATCTGAATCATTTGGTCATCTAACTTCACTGCGTACATTGATTATAGGTTCTTGTAATCTCTCAGGCTCTATTCCTAAGCCTCTATGGAATCTCACCAACATAGATGTTAGAATGGGTGCGTCCACTTATAGTCAATGGACCAGGTCCCTTGACACAGTAAGAACAGAATGTAAGCACAGACACTACTCAGCATCTACTATACGTCCACGGACCAAGTCCCTTGACTCAGCAAGAACAGTAGCTGAAACAAATGCAAAAATTAAATGGCTGTAACTAAAATTTGCACAATGATTTTACGTAGAAACCTACTTGCTCAAGGGAGTAAAACCACGACCTGTTGCACAGGATTTGGATCCGTCTTCACTAATCTTCTCAAGCAAAAGTGAAACCCGGTTACAACTAATGTGAGAAAAAGTTATTAATCTCACGATCAAGTACTCTGCCTATTACTTGAAGAGCCTAAGCAGATACAACACCGCCCACTAAGCTATCACCCCTAGATAACTTATACTTTCTTAAGTGGATACCACACCGCCCACTAAACCACCTAACTCTATATGACTTAGAATTTGACTAAGCAACAAAACAATGTTGCCCACTAAATCAGTTAACCTTAACTGATTTAAAATTTTACAAACTCGAAACAAATATATGAATTCTTTATAGATTAGGAACATATTTACAATGTAAGCACGGAAGATATAATCCCAATACAACTATATAGCTTGTAGATCTTTCAGGTCCTTGTTGCTGTTAGGATGACATTTCTTGAAGATGGCCTTTGCTTTTTGAGCTTTTAGATTTTCTGAAATCCAAAACTTTTTTTGCCAAAACTTGAATTTGTGTTGTTGGAAAAGAGACTATATTCAAATGGACACAAACCGTTGGGACGAGGCTATTGGCTGAGTGCCTGCTGTCATGAAAAGTTGTGCACCAACCCCTCAGAGTTGGTAGCTTTTGACAGCTGTCTTTTCATCCTTTTCTCGTGCGCAGACTTCCCAGGACCAGTTCCCTTGCTGCGTTCTTTGATGCTTGAGTTCTTGACAAAGACTTGCTGCTCTCTCTCTCTCTCTCTCTCTCTTCTTGAATGAATGAACTTAATATGTTTTTTGTCATGTTAAAATTATCAACCATAAAGAGTTATAAGCATTGGACAAAAAACCTCTTCCATTTTGATTGGTTCAGTACGCTGGCGCCTCACCTACCACTGACAGGACAACTTTACAGTTGTACACCATTATTTATCAGATGGAGAGAACTCTGCCAGGGACCAGGTCCCTGCATTGGTGAGATATTGAAACATACAATCTCGTCCTCTCTTCTTATTGGTGTAGGATGCTGCACTTTTCACCTACCACCTAACATGACAGATTTACGGTTGGACCCCATTTGTATCTAGATGAGAGCACTCTGACAGGGACCAAGTCCCCTCATTTGTGAGGATCATCAAAACACCTAGAATATAACATTTTCCCCCTTTTTGATTATAGCACACAAAATATACCTCAGACTGAGTTTATCATTCATCTCAGTGTCATCAGTTCCAACAACAAAAATATGGTTCCTTATTAGATCAATAAATTTGTTAAGTCATCAAAACTTCATATCGAGTTCGATCTAACATCTTCAACTCAGCTTCGAACTAACATTTTCCCCCTTTTTGATGATAACATACTTATTCACCAGTTCCCTTGTCAACAATAATTATTGGGGTAGCTTGAGTTGAATCATCCCCAAACTTTGTCAAATCATCAAAACATCAACATAGAATTTTCCCTTGTTTGATGATGACATACTTATTCATTAGTTCCCTTATCAACAAGAATTCTTTGGGTAACTAGAGTTGAATCATCCCCAAGTTTGTCAACTCATCAAAACAACAACATAGCATTTCCCCCCTTTTTGATGATGACAAACTTGTTCAATTTCTTCCCCCTGTCTGCAGGACCAGGTCCTCTTCAGGTAGCTAGAATTGATTCCCCCGTTGGCAAAACCATTTCCTCTTCAAGTTGCTAGCATTGATTTCCCCTATCGGCATGACCCGTGTCTTCTTCCAGCAGTGATAACACCATTGATGTCATACTTCTTCAAGCATTTATAACACGATTTATCTCATACCTTACATTAAAAACTTTTCCCCTTTTGACATCATAAAAAAGGGTTAAAGTAGTAAACCAAGTTGACAGAAATGCAATTCAAGCAAATTCATGGCCACTTGGGCAACACTGAGCATGAGTAAAAAGGCATAAAGTAATGAGACAGGTCAGTAGAAACAAGACATTTTCCATCCATAAACAAAATATCAGCGATCAAAGCATTGCAAATGTGATTACAAATGAAAACCAGAATAATGCCAAAAAAGAGGAATGAGGACTGACATAGAGAGGTAAGCCCCAGTGTTGTTTCAAAAGCAAAGCCTTTAGGAGGAACCAAACAGATTGGTAACACAAACTCACTCAAGGCCTCCAAGATGAATTGAACACTAGTTAAGGAACCAAGAAGAAAATTTAATTTCTTTCTTTTTATCCTCTTTTTTTTATCATATAGACACCTTCCTTTTCAGATTACCTTGAGTTCGCAGAATATCAACTTATCCCTTTTTGAACATTATTTTTTCCACTTCTTCATTTTTCTTGGAGGACTAAAAGCCTCTTCACACTTAAAACATTTCATGAGTGAATTATCTAGTAAGAATAAAGGGTAAACAATTTGAAGTGTGTTTTGAGAGAAGAGAAAAGATAATTTCTAAACACCTGATATTTGGAAGGTAACTTGATTTTTCTTGGGAAATAAAAGAAATATGGAATATAAGAAAAAAGAGAAAGGAAATATCATTTTGGTACTCAAAAGATAAGACAACATTCAGATTCCTGAATGACAGACATATGGAAATTGCAATGGTTCTCATGCATAATTCAAACTGCAATGTTAAGATTGTTAACCTTCGAGAAAGGACCAAGTCCTTCTCTGTAGTTTGAATGTCATTACCTAGATCTATCCTGACCTCCCTTTTCCTTCATCCCTTTTTCCATGTGTGTATACCTACAAAAGGTATTAAACTGAACTTGCTAAAACATACATAACTGAAAAGCAAGGATACCTGCTCCCTTATTCATAGTCATGAAAGAATTGATTGCTTCAGGCAGGATCCGTTTAGGAAGGTTTTAGCATTGCCATCATCAGCATGGTTATTTTAGCCAAGTGTTTGTGAACTTCAGGTTGCTGCTTGTTCCATAAGAGTTGAGTCCATCAAGATACCCTTGCTACATTTATTGTATTAGTTGATGAAAGAGAAATTGAATCTTGCCTTTTAATTCCACATGAGTGAAAGATCAGCGCATAACATAATTTACTTTTGAGGTACTCTTTCTAACAGCTTGATACCCAACATAATCAACAACACCATATACTCCAAATCAAAAAGTCTCCTGATGGACAGAATAGAACCATGTCCTTTATCTTCTTCAGATGACTTAAGATTTTCTCAACAACCTTCAAAATATTTTACTTTCTACATGAGTAGAGTTTTTGCACTCGATTGATCAGCATCCACCTTCAAGTTAGTGCCCAAGAAAGTATGAATTGTCTAGGCACCCAAAACATGAAACTCTTTCAGCAGCTTCTCTGAACCGGTACCAGGTCCCTTCCAATGTTCAGACAGCAATTGCTCTGATCATGTTGCGATATCTTCTTCCCTTCAGCTAAGCCACTAAGAGTACATACATATTTTTGACAAGCTGGTCCTTACTTAAGCCTAAGGTGAAGATGTCATCCACTTGATGCTCTATTTTATAAAACTCTATGATGACATCACCCTTCCTTCTCATTGTCTTGACTTCAAGTGTGTTTAGACATTGTAGCAGATCAATGATGTATTATTCTTGACAACCAAAGGTACTTTTTGAGATTTGCTTGATGTACAGCTCCAAGAAGAGATTTAATTCTTCTATTATGCTTATTTTAACACTCACTTTTAATGAGTGAAGTAGAAATAAATTCTTCACACAACACCTCAAAGATTACCTCAAAGATGACATCATAAATATGTACCTCTCTTGAAGCCATTGGTATGGAGCAACTTGAACAACCGATCAGCTTGTTGGGCAACCGACTATCAGAATTTGCTTCTTTCAAAATGATCAGCTTCCTCATTTTTACCTTCAGAATTCACATTATCAGTTTGAACTGCATCATCTTTGTTCAGCAATGTCTAGAGGACCGGGTCTCTCATCAGGTACATCATCTGCATCCACTTCCTTGAGATTGCTGGATTCATGAAAAGGATGTTCTTCAGCAAGCTAATTGTTTAGATCATCTCTCTAAATCTGAATCATCTCTTCCATCTCAGAATCTTCTTTGTTTTGTAACTTACCTCTCATTTCTTCAAGACTTATAAAAAAATCTAATGAACATCTTTTTCAATGCACACAAATTTGACACACCAAATAAACCTTACTGGAGGATGAATATCCCACAGATACTCTTTGAAACCTCATTGAGATTGAGCTTCTCAATATCACCATTTTGGTCACAACCCATGTAACATTTATCACTTCAGTCCGAAAGTTTCTTGAAAGATTAAAAGTCTGCATATTTCACTCGAATGATAGTCTGATCTGTTTCTCCTTAACATCATCATCACAATCTTTGTCATCTGCAGATATCATTTTTTGCTGACTAGGACCAGCTTCTCCGACACATGTTTGTGCAGCAAAGCAACACTTATGAACACGTCTCTTAAGAAAACCCTCAGCATTCTCACCTCGACCATTGAGGTCAGTGAGACTGTCATAACGAGCAGTAAACAGATCAATAATATTCATGTTCTTGCATCTCTTTTATATCAAGATCATCTCCTAAGAGAGAAAGTTTGTGACAAAAAAGTTATCTGATAAGAGCTTAACTTCATTTCATTCATCACAAATCTACACCAATAATGTAGCATTTCTTGCCATTCGCCAAAAGAGACACCTCCACCTTGAAGTGCCTTGAGAGAGAGGAAGTTTTGTAACCTTCTTAGTCATATATTTTGAGCATCTGCTATTTAAAAACCAGCATTGGCTACTTCCTCTCTTCTGCACAGGAATTACTTGTTAGACTTAGGAACCCACTTCAAACGGAGTTCCCAATAACTGTCAAAAGGCATAACAAGAAACCTTCCTGTCAAAGGGGGTAAAGTGTTCTTGCTAAAACGATAGCGAGGACCAGCTCCATTTCCATATTACTATCGAATCTGGCAAATTTAGCACGAAGAGCAGGTCCCCTTTCTTTCTTTTCTTGATTATTTTCAGATCAGACAAACTTCACATGTCTTTCTTTAGCTCTTTTGCGCTGTTTGGAATATTTGACGAACTTCATTCGATTTTTTCCGAAATTGGACAATCTTTCTTAAGATTTCCATCTCGACCACATTTCTCACACAACAGATTGTCAGCATCAGGAACATTTTTGCTTTGAGGATTGTAGGAGGATTTTATCATGTCAAAGCCTAACCCTCTTCTACTGTTGTTGTCTTGACCGATCAGATTTATAAGAATTTTAGAGAAATTGGTCTATTTGAGAGATTTTCCAGTTCCTCTTTTACACGGACCAGGTCCCTCTATAACAAAAGATTTCTTTCTAATGCAATTTTGGTCTTTGTTTCAGCAGTGTGCAGCTTATTCTCAAGTTCCATCTGCAAGTTGCTTGCCTCATTCTTTCCTTTAAAAGTTGTATTAGTTATCCCTTTCCTCTTTTTTTTTTCAGTTCCAGATTTTCAGCTTCTAGAACAAGCATTTGACTTTTAATATCAGATATTTGGGCAACTAATGCAATTTTCCCATCTTGAGAGATATCTAGACTGTTGTTTATGGGATCCTTCTCACTTGTCAACTCACTTATCAAATCAAAAATACAACTGCTAGCTTTCACAACTTGCTAGTAGAAAAGGTATTCAAGTTTTTTTGAAATAATATAGAATTACTTTTTCATCAGCATCTTTCTCGTCTGACTTTGCCGTGAAATAATTATTTGTCTGATCAGAATCATTTGAATCACTTGAGGATTTTTCCCATGCAGCCATATCCCTTTTTATTTTTTTGAAGAAGACTTCTCTTCTTCTTATCTTGGGAAGGACCTGGTCCCCCTCTTTATCTTTATCTTCTATAGTCTTGACATAATTTTCTTTCTTCTGATCAGTCTAATCAATCAGACCCATCCTCTTGTCTTTGCCCTTCAGAATGAGAAAATCATTTTCTCTATGCACCTCATGGACTTGAAGAAGCTCAAATAGTGTTTTAGAGTCGCCTCTTCAGGGGCCTTTGTCTCATCAGCAGTCATAAAATCATTTGATTAAGACCTAGGAATAATTTCAAGTATCTTAGAGACTTTCTTGACAAGAGGAACAGGTTCTTCAAGGAACATGAGCTTATTTATGATGTTGGAGAATCTGGTGCGCACTTCATGAATGAGTTCACCTCATTCATGGTGAAACTTTCAAACTGAGTAGTAAAGAGATCTAGCTCAGATTTCCTTATTTCCTCAGTGCCCTCATAAGTTGTTTTCTATATATCACATGTTTTCTTGGCTGATTCACAAGATGAAATCAGATCGTATTCATTTTCACTAAGGCCACACATCAATAGCTTCCTTGATTTGTGATTTTTTTGGACTAATAGTCTATCAGAGTCATTATATTGTTTTCGAATTTTGGGAATGACTTTTGTGACATCTCCATCTTTACCCTCCACAGTTGGCACATAAAGACCTTTACATATGACGCCCCATACTTCACTGTCCTCAGCCATGAGATAGTCTCTCATCCGAATTTTCCAATATTTATAAAACTGACCATCAAGAAGAGGAGGTCTTGTGGGAGACTGATTTCTTTGATTATTATGTAGTGACGCCATTTCTCGCAGGAACTTCTCTCTTGGTGTTAACCAGATAGAGAGCACCCGCTCTGTACCACTTGTTAGAATGGGTGCATCCCTTGACACAGTAAAACAGAATGTAAGCACAGACACTACTCAACATCTACTATACGTCAACAGACCAATTCCCTTGACTCAGCAAGAATAGTAGCTGAAAAAAATGCAGAAAGTAAATGGTTGTAACTAAAATTTGCACAATGATTTTATGTGGAAACCTCCTTGCTCAAGGGAGTAAAACCACGACCTGTTGCATAGGATTTACAACCTTCTTCACTAATCTTCTCAAGCAAAAGTGAAACCCGGTTACAACAAATATGAGAAAAAGTTATTAATCTCACGATCAAGTAATCTACCTATTACTTGAAGAGCCTAAGCGGATACACCACTACCCAATAAGCTATCACCCCTAGATAACTTAGACTTTTCTAAGCGTATACCACACAGCCCACTAAACTACCTAACTCTAGATGACTTAGAATTTTTGACTAAGCAACAAAACAATGTTGCCCACCAAATCAGTTAACCTTAACTGATTTAGACTTTTACAAACTCGAAACAAATATCTGAATCTTTTATATATTAGGAACATATTTACAATGTAAGCACGGAAGATATAATCCTAAGACAACTATATAACTTGTAGCTCTATCGGGTCCGTGTTGCTGTTAGGATGAAACTTCTTGAAGATGGCCTTTGCTTTTTGAGCTTTTGGATTTTCCGAAGTCCAAAACTAATTTTGCCAAAATTTGAATTTGTGTTGTTTGAGAAGAGACTATATTCAAATGGACACTATACGTTGGGAGGAGGTTATTGGCTGAGATCCCGCTGTCATGAAAAGTTGTGCACCAACCTCTCAGAGTTTGCAGCTTTTGACATCTGTCTTTTCGACCTTTTCTCGTGCGCAGACTTCCCAGGACCAGGTCCTTTGTTGCATTCTTTGATGCTTGAGTTATTGACAAAGACTTGTTCCTCTCTCTCTCTCTCTCTCTCTCTCTCTTCTTGAGTGAATGAACTTAATATTTTGTTTGTCATGTTGAAAGTATCAACCATAAAGAGTTATAACCATTGGACAAACAACCTCTTCCATTCTGATTGGTTCAGTACGCTGGCGCCTCACCTACCACTGACAGGACAGCTTTACAGTTGTACACCATTATATATTAGATGGAGAGAACTCTGCCAAGGACCAGGTCCCTGCATTTGTTAGATATTGAAACATACAATCTCGTCTTCTCTTCTTATTGGTGTAGGATGCTGCAGTTTTCATCTACCACCTAACATGACAGATTTACAGTTGTACCCCATTTGTATCTGGATGAAAGAACTCTAACAGGGACCAGGTCCCCTCATTTGTGAGGATCATCAAAACACCTAGAATATAACAATAGATTATTTGGACCTTAGTAATAACTATCTTCAAGGGTCAATTTCTAATTTCTTTAGATTTGGAAAGCTCATATGGTTATCACTTAGAAATAACAACTTTGATGGCCAACTTGAGTTCTTATCCTTTAACAGATGGACGCAACTTGTTGAGCTAGATTTTTCATTCAATTCCCTAACAGCTTCAATTACTTCTAATGTAAGTGGTATGACAAACCTACATTCACTCTTCTTGTCATCAAACCATTTGAATGGGACTATACCATCATGGATATTCTCCCTCCATTCACTAAGTTATTTATACTTAAGTGAACCATTTCAGTGGAAACATTCAGGAGTTCAAGTCTAAAACATTGGATCGAGTTTCTCTAAAACAAAATCAGCTGGAAGGTCCTATTCAAAAGTCACTCCTAAACCAGCACGATCTATATTATCTTGTTCTTTCGCATAATAATATCAATGGATAGATTGCTTTAACCATCTACAATCTAACACTACAAGTGCTAGATTTTGGGCAGTAATAATTTAGAGGGAACAATCCCACTATGTTTGGGTGAGATGAGTGGACTTTGGGTTTTGGATTTAAGCAACAATAGTATTAGAGGGACAACGAATACAACTTTAACTATAGGAAACAATCTTATGTTCATTAAATTTGACGGGAATAATATAGAGTGGAAGTCTCGCAATCTCTGATCAATTGCACCGTGTTGGAAGTTCTTTTTAGGTAGCAATGAGTTTAATGGAACATTTCCTAAATGGTTGGGATCCCTATCTAATCTGAAGATTCTAAGACTGAGATCAAAAAAGTTCTTTGGCCCTATAAAAGATTCATCGACTTACAACTTTCTCAAATTCGAATCATAGATCTCTCATCTAATGGATTTAGTGGAGATCTACCAGTGAGCCTTTTAGAGAATTTTGAAGCCATGAAAATAAATTGTGAGAACAGTGGAACCCGAGAGTGTGTAGTAGATATGTAGTATGTTTATTACACAAGTTCCTTTATTGTGACAATAAAGGGACTGGAACTTGAACTTCTTCGCGTTTTGACTACAGACCTAATCATCGATCTCTCAAGGAACAAATTTGAAGGTCATATCCCAAGAACTATTGGAGATCTAATTGGGCTTCGTACGTTGAACTTATCTCATAATCACTTGGAAGGTAATATACCAGCATCACTGCACCAATTAAATGTACTTGAATCATTGGATCTCTCATCCAATAGAATCAGCGGAGAAATTCCACAACCGCTTGTATTGCTCACAAGTCTTAAATATCTCTCACAATCATCTTGTTGAATGCATACACAAAGGAAAACAATTTGATATGTTTAACAGTTCATACCAAGGGAATGATGGACTACATGGATTTCCACTCTCAAAAGATTTTGGTGCTGGTGATGGGGTACCAAAAACAACGACTCCAGTTGAGCTAGATGAAGAAGGAGGAGGAGATTCACCTATGATCAGTTGGCAGGGGGTTCTCATGGGTTATGCTTGTGGTCTAATTATTGGACTATTGGTAATATACATAATGTTGTCAACTCAATATCCAGAATGGTTTTTGAGGATGGACGCCGAATTGGAACACATAATTATTATAAGAATTAAAAGGCACAAGAAAAAATATTACTGTGTAACCTCCGGGCATTTTACTTGATCTTATTCCTTTAGTAGATCATATTTTTTACATCCTTAAGCTTTTACTTTAATTCTTCATTTTTTGAAATTGCGGGATTCAAGTCTACTTCATAATTTGTGATGTTTATGAAGGTGTTTGTTACCCTTTAAATAAACACATGTGTTTTCTTCCGTTACTGACTCAACATGATTTGATATCACTTATCTGTATTATGTAGAAACAAATTCAGCATATTCAATTGTTAGTAAAAAATCTTTGGAAAGAAGAGAAAATGATTTATTTTGTTGACGTGATTTTCTTTATTCAAAAACTGATAAATATACAAATCAATCTAGCCTAGCTTTAGGTAAGAAATCGTGATTCCCAATAAATGGGATTTGATATAAAAATATGGAAACTAAATATACAAGAATATTTGTACAAGATATGTATTTCTTGACACTCTCCCTTAAGTTGGAGAGTGAATATCATGAAATCCCAACTTGTTGTGCAATGTTACAAATTGATCTTTCCCAAAGCCTTTGTAAAGATGTCTGCTAATTGAAAGTGTGTAGAACATACGGAGGACTTTTTCAGCTTTCCGTGCAACTTTTCTTGAACTATTTTATCGACATTCTATTTCAATATGTTTTGTTCGCTCATGAAAGACTAGATTCGCTGCAATATGTAAGGCATCTTGATTGTCAGAAAATAATGTTGCAAGAGTAATATTTGAGATCCTTAAGTCTTGAAGTATATAGCTTAACCTTGTAAGTTCTAAACAAGTGTTCTTCATAGCTTGATACTCCGCCTCCGGTGATGATTTAGAAACAACTAATTATTTCTTTGATTCCATTAGATAAGTGAATTTCCAAGAAAAATACAGTATCTTGTGACAGACCTTCTTGTGGCTCGACAACTACCCCTATCTGAATCAGAAAAGGACTTTAAAATAAGATTGTTTATGGAAGGAAATAACAAACATTGACCTGGAGTACCCATGATATATTTGAGAATCCGCACAGCAGCATTCCAATGAGGTTTTCTAGGCTCATGCATAAATTGGCTAAGTGTTCGAACAGAATAGACAATCTCAGGCCTTGTGACGGTGAGATAAATCAATCTGCCAACTACTTCTGTATTTAGTTAGATCAGTCAGTTTAATACCATAAAGTTAGCTTCAAATTTCGTTAAACTTTTCAGGCCTTGCTCCTAAGATTCCTGAATCTTGCAAAATGTCTATTGCATATTTTCTTTGATACATAAAGATGCCCTTTTTGAACGAGAAAACTCAATACCTAAAAAGTACTTCAACTCTCCAAGATCTTTAATGCGGAATCGTTTGAGAAGAAACCTTTGATGCGTTCAATTTCTTGAAGATCATTTCCTGTGAGAAGTATGTCATCAACATAGATCAGTATTTTTTTGAATGATGAACCTTTCGCCTTGGTAAAAAGGGAATAATCAGCCTTTGATTGTTTAAAACCAGCTTTACGAATAGCTTCTGAAAATGTGAGCAACCAATTTCTCGATGCTTTCTTAAGGCCATACAAAGAATTGTGAAGCCGACATACAGTGTTCTCCCCTGTCGGCGCAAACCTAGTGGAAGTGTCATGTAAACCTCTTCATGTAGGTCTCCATGAAGAAAAGCATCGGGTAATGGCATCGACTCCATGGCCGCCTGAGTTCCAAGCCTGGTCTCTTCACGCAAGACAGCTGCCAACATAATATCAAGAGCAGGTGTGACTTCTATGTTCAACAAAATGCCACGAATTGACTCGAATTCAGGCCGGAGTTCATCAAGAATTGTAGCATCTTTGTCCTTTGGAGTTCTCCCAGCACTTCCTAAAGCCCTGTCGTAGACATATCTAGCCCAGAAACTTGATCTTGCTCTGACCAGAGTAACTGCAAGACGGCATAACGGGAACGAACATTCTTGTCCCCCTGTGTATATTCAGCAATGTTGTGTTCCACTTCAAACTCTCGTACTAGATTGCTTTTTTGGTAGAGGTTACGCAGGTGGAGCCACATCTTTGAAGTTGAACTAAATGGTCTAAGTCCACATAGCAATGTCAGGATGTACTTAATTCAGCATCAGAGTGATTACCTTTGCATTATTCAAATTCCATCTATCCAACTCATTTTCATCTGTTGGCAGACCAGCAGACCCATATATCTGCCCAAAAGGCCCTTTCCTTGAACAAAAATTCCAAAATGGAATTCCCATACAGAAAAATTGGAACCATTCAATTTTGTGGAGAGAAAATCGTGCGAGGATGATTATGAATTCATATATAACAGGAAAAAAAGGGGACATATACAAAGTAGACAAGAGGAACGCAGGAAGTAACAAGGTGAGAAAGCAAAGAGCACAAAAAAAATTGTTAAACATTGGCTCTTGATACCATGCTAGAAAGACAAAAGATATTCTGAAAAATAGTATTCTCAATATCTTGATGATACAGTAGCAAACACATATTTATAGCTATACAATCGTAGGTTCAAAAGTTCTATTCTAGGAAGAAGTATATATGATTATAAATGTATATTATGTAATCAATCTAATTCTAACAAAGAATATATTTTCTGATTACTATACAATTCTAGTTTTTCCTAACATTTTGGACATCCAATTGATAAGCGAACCAAAGATCAAGCTCTTGCTCTTCTACAATTCAAGCACATGTTTATAATAGGTCATGATGCTTTTGATCGTTCTTTCTACATGGCAGGCCAATCGATTCAGTCATATCCAAAAACTCTTTCATGGAACAAGAGAAAAGATTGTTGCTCTTGCGAAGAAGTTTATTGTGACGGTACAACAGGAAAAGTAGCTTAACCACACTTGCAGCAAACTTCAAGGCAAGTTTCACTCCAACAGTTCTGTCTTTCAATTCTCCAATCTCAAAAGGTTTGATTTGTCTAATAATAATTTCTCTGGATCGTACACTTTGCCTACATTTGGTGAGTTTTCTAGTTTAACGCATCTTGATTTGTCGGATTCAAGATTTGCAGGTCTAAACCTATCAGAAATCTCTAAGTCTTTATAAATTACAAGTTCTTTGTATCCAGAGGTATTCATATGGTGTTAGATTCGGATGTCACATTTTTGAAGTGCTCCTTAAAAACTTGACCCGATTAAGAGATCTCCACCTTAGTGTTGTGAACATCTTTCCACCAATCCTCTGAATTTCTCTTCTTATTTGACAACTCTACACCTTCAAGGCAAACAGTTATACGGGACATTGCCCGAAGGAGTTTTTCATCTTTCCAGCTTAGAATCTCTTGATTTATCATTCAATACCCAGCTCACTGTTAGGTTTCCCACAGCCAAAATGGAATTGCAGTGCACCACTCATGGAGTAAGTTCTCTACAGAGTGAATGCTACTTAGGATTCCTGAATCATTTGGTCATTGTCTAACTTCACCGCGTACATTAGCAATATGTTTTTGTAATATCTCAGAGTCTATTCCTAAACCTCTATGGAATCTTACCAACATAGAGACTTTGGCTCTTGGTTATAACCATCTTGAAGGACCTATTTCCAATTTCTTTATATTATGTAAGATCAGGTCGATATATCTTGAAAATAACAACTTTGATGGCATCTTTAATAGAAGTTGGACGCAACTTGAAGATTTAGAATTTTCATCCAATTCCATAATTGGTTCAATTCCTTCTAATGTAAGTGGTATGCAGAACCTACAATCACTCATCTTGTCATCAAACCACTTGAATGGGACTATACCATCCTGGATATTATCCCTCACTTCACTAACTAATTTAGACTTGTGTGATAACCATTTCAAGTGGAAAGATTCAAGAGTTCAAGTCTAAAACAATGGGTCCAGTTTCTCTAACACAAAATCAGCTTCAAGGTCCTATTCAAAAGTCACTCTTAAACCAGCAGCGCCGATGTTTCTACTCCATTCATACAATAATCTCAGTGGAAAGATTGCCTCAATCGTCAGTCTGAAACCACTACACTGCTAGATTTGGGCAGCAATAATTTGGAGGGAACAATCCCACTATGTTTGGGTGAAATGACTGGACTTCTGATTTTGGATTTAAGCAACAATAGTCTTAGCGGGACTATAGTCAAAGGATAGCACAAACTTGAGCTAGATGAAGAAGGAGGAGATTCATCAATGATCAGTTGGTAGGCGGTTCTCATCGGTTACGGTTGTAAACTTGTTATTGGAGTGTACATAATATATATAACATTGCCAACTCAATATCCAACATGTTTTTCGAGGATGGATGTAGAATTGGAACACAAAATTCTTACGAGAATGAAAAGGCACAAGAAAAGATATTGGTGTGTTACCTCCAGGTATTCAATATGATCTTTATCAATGAATTTGCTCATCTCCTTCATCTTTAAAGCTTTTAACTTTAATTTTTCATTTTTTAAAATTGCAGGATTCAAGTCTAGTATATATGTAGCCAGTGAAGCAAATATAAGCATAATTCTTTCATAGTTTGTGATGTTTCTGAAGTGTGCATTTCCCTGTGAATAAAAGCATTAGTTTTCGCTTATCAATAGTTTGTTACATATTAATTAATTTAATTAACAAGCTAAATGTCTACCTATTAAGACTGTCCTCAGTGACAAATAGAGTCTTGGATGCGAAAACCGGTTTGAGTAGGCACCCTAAGGAAGACACTGTCTTCATAGTAATTTCCTAGTGCATAAGACGTCCTACTCGTAAAATACATTCTAGTGTGAACAATAGCATCCGCCTTTGTTTTCTTTTTGAACTGTCCACCAGATAACACAGAAGATTGTGTGAACAAAATCTTATCAGAAAATAAAACAGTCCCTGATAGTCGGAAATTTTTTCAAGTTATACTGTTACTCTTATTTTTAGTATATAATTCTATGCTATCAGTGTGGCTATTTACAGAGGAGCACAATGCTCAATCGATCGAAAATAGTTAAGAAAGTAAAAGTAGGATGTTCCCAAAAAATTACTTATTGTCAACAAAAAGTTGCTCCTAAAGCCTGATAGACGAAGTAGCGAAGGAGAAAACAGAGGCCACGGGGAACCAATCATTATTTGAGCCATGTAGATTTGAATTCAGATACATATACAGAACTCAATTGCAAGTAAAAATATTCTAAATAGCAGTCGAAATGAGGAGAAATTTTATCCGAGAGGGATGTTTGATGTCACTATGAATCAGTGGTATCAGCTGAACTACTCTTAGTGGTTCAAGTAAATATATGTCGACCTGAAGAAAGTAGATAGGACGGGGAAAATGGAATCTGTTCAACAATCAAATACCCACACTCAGTTTCATCATATGACTCGAAATGATGAAAGTGAACTTACATTACATTGATTCAGAAAGAGCCTGACAGATTTTTCAAGAGAGAGGTTCTAATCCTTGAACTTGACGTAGAAAGTGTTGGTACAGTCTTAGTAACGACGTTGGTGATGAAGACGGGAAAACTTTAAAAACAATAGAGATGTCTCTTTTGTCTTTGCCAGCATCGGAGACAATCACGGAGTCATTTCATAGGTACCTCTATCCTATAAAGAATTTTGTAAAATTAACAAATCCCATAAATCGTAACTCACAATCATATTGTTGCGGGAGCCGAAAATATAGAGAGTAAGAGTGGCAGACAGACCGGTTTTTATCCGGTCCGGTCCGGTTCCATTCCGGTTCCCGTACCGGTCCATCCGGTACCGGTTGAACCGATAAGGAATCGTTCTCCCATGATACCGGACAGGTTACCAAATTGGGTCCCGGTTTTTAATCCGGTTGAACCGGTCCGGTAAGAACCGGTTCCGATAAGGTAAGAAACCGGTTTACCCGGTTTTCTTAACTCTTTCTTTTTTAAGTATCCATTAATTCGACCTTTGGGACCTTTTATCTGTTTGGCTGGGGCCCAAAACGGTCAAAAAGTACCCCCACCCCACCCCTTTCTAACACATTTACACTATAAATATATCTTTTTTTTAGTTTTAAATCACAAATCCACTACCTACTTATTTATACATCTTGTACAATCTCTTAATTTTAAATCTCTCATAAATTGTTAATTATTTTATTGTGATATTGACTTTGAGTTTGGATTTCGGAAATTTATTTGAAGTAAATGGGAATTTGGAAGATACAGTAGGGATCTCTCAATTTCGGCTTTGGTTATACGTCTACTTTTACGTAGACGTTTGGTACATTCGTTCCAACTTTTAACTTTAATTTTTCATTTGTTTATTAATTAAGTTTTTTTATTTCTTTTATTATATTATCTTTCTTGTTTTTCATAATATTTAATTATTTTAAATTTGAACATGAATTTGGAAATAAATAGTGGTAAAAGACCAATGTCGAAAAAAAATAATANTTACTTATACATCTTATACAATCTCTCAATTTTAAATCTCTCATAAATTGTTAATTACTATATTGTGATATTGACTTGGAGTTTAGATTTCGGAAATTTATTTGAAGTAAATTGAAATTTAGAACCTACAATAGACCTCTCTCCATTCCGGCTTTGATTATACGTCTACTTTTACGTAGACGTTTGGTACATTTGTTCCAACTTTCAACTTTAATTTTTTATTTGTTTATTAATTAAGTTATTTTATTTCTTTTATTATCTTGATTGTTTTCATAATATTTAATTATTTTAAATTTGAACATGAATTTGAAAAGAAATAATGGTAAAAGACCAATGTCGGAAAGAAAAAATAATAGGGGGAGAGTAAGTAGCTCTAGTTCTAAAAATTTGTCACCTAGATTTGTAGTTAATACTAATGATTATAGTTATATTAATGAAACTTTTTTTATGTCACCAGGACCTATTGAATTTAATTATGAAAATAAAGTAGATCATGAGACTTTAAATATACGTTATACTAATTTTGAAGAAGAATTAGAAGAAGAAGTAGAAATAAATGTGGAAGATGAAGTGATCCCTACCCCTACTAGTCCGGTTACCAAATTACCAGAACAAAATGAAGTCCCCTCTTTACCTACTTTTTCAAATGTCACCGCCATACGTGTTAAAAATCTTTGGTATGGAAATTTTTGATACAAAATGAGGCAAAAACTACTGTTACTTGCACTAAATGTAAATTATCATAAAAACATGTAACTACGGGTACACAAGGGGGAACCAGACGAGTAAGAACACATTTACAAAAGTGTAATAAAGAATTTGCTCTAGATGATATAGAAAGAGCTAATATAAATGGAACACCCATACCTAAAAGTTCTATGGGAGTTGGAGGTTCTAATATGGTCAAGGTGTATTAAATATGTCTAACCCGGCTAGTCGAAGAACACACTGCAAGTGTAGTAAAAAAAAGATCGTGGAGAATTAGCTAAAATGGTTGTTGTTTGTGGTTTGCCGTTTTCATTCCCTTCACATCCTGATTTTGTTCATTATATTCGAGAATTATGTAACCCAAATTATGAATATATTCCAAGAAATACAATTAAAAGTGATCTTTTTAAATATCAAAAAGCATATTGTCATTTTCTTTGTTGTTTATTTGCTTATTATGATGGTAGATTATCTATTACTTCTGATATGGGACGTAGTCCTAATGGTAACGATTATTTTACACTTACTGTCCATTGGATTCACCATGAATGGAACATGAAAATACGAATATTAGCGTATAAATATGTTGAAGAAACTAAAACCGATTCTTGTATAACATCTAAAGTAGGCTCTATTTTACAATATTATGAAATATGTGATAAAATAATGAGTGTCACTTTAGATAATGCTTCTAATAATTTAAGAGCAGTCGATTATTTAAAAAGTAGACTTTGTCCAATTAATAATGATTCTTTTCATATTAAGAGTGCCGCAAATGTATATAATTTAATAGTAAAAGATGGTATTTCTCAACTTGGAGTTTCTTGTGAAAAAATAGACTTGCTTGTAATTGAATTTTTAAAGCTAAAGTAAAAGCTAGAATTACAGAATTTAAGAATTGTTGTAATGAATGTGGACTTGCATATAGAAAAGTTCCAAAAGAATTATGCACTAGATGGAATTCTTTATTTGAAATGCTTCAAGTTGTTTATATTTATCAAGAGCCGATACAATTAGTTTTTAATGCTCATATTGTGAAACCCCAATTTAACAATTGGCTTTGAAGATTGGGAAAATACAAAAGGACTTGTTGAATTTTTAAGTGTTTTTTATAAAGCAACAAATGCATGCTCTGGTCAATATTATCCTACTATTTCTTCTGTTTTAGTAAATATTTGTGCTATTTCATCTGAATTTGCAAAGTATAAAGGAAAAGATCAATTTAAAGATTCACTTGCTTTTATGATTGAAAAATTCAAAAAATATTTTTTTCCCTATTCTTCAAATATATTTGACTGCTACTACTTTCAACCCAAATTATGAATTAAGAGGTGTTGAAAGAATGGTTGAAAAGATTTATGTAAATTTAGAAATTAAAGATGATGAAACCCCTATTGTTGAAGAATGTAAAAGTAGCATTTATACAAAAGTTAGAGATTTATATAATGCATATAAAGTTATGGAAATAAATATTGCAATAGTTGAACCTCCATCTTCTAAGCTTAACAGTGATGATACGGATGATTGAATTGATGAATATCTTGAGCTTGAATCTTCTACTAATAATGATTTTGATTTATATTTCAATCAGGCAAGGAAAAACATTAGCATGAATAAGGACAACTTCAACCTCCAATATTAGTATGGTGGAAGAATCGTGAAAATCAATTTCCGACTCTTGCTAGGATTGTTCGAGATATGCTAGCGATTCAAGCATCATTGGTCGCTTCGGAGAAAGCCTTTAGTGCAGCGAGATTTATGATTGGATATCATCGATATGCATTACCAAAGGACAGTTTGAAAATATCGCTGTTGTTTCAAAATTGAGTCAATGCCGAAAGAAGAAACACCGGACTACCACTAATAAATAGCTAAATAGAAGACCAAATAGATGAAATATTTGGTGAGAATAGTGATTATGACATGGAAGCAATTGTAGAAGATCTACAAATGCAAGTTCCAAAAATCTTTCTTTTCAAATGATACTAAATTTAAAAAAAGAATTTAAAAAAGAATGCAATTGTTAGTACAATAATTAATATTCAATACCTAGATTATTTAGTCTTTATCTGTTTTTAATATTTGTATTGTACAATATATTTATTTGAATAAATATACAGCTATTCGCCTTGATTTTCGTTTTAAATAGTCTCTTCTATCTAATTCATGTCAGTTTACAAATTTAATTGTTAATTATTTTAATATTATTTTAAAGTTTAAACATTAATATAAAATTGAATTTTAAGGTTTAAAGTTTAAACTTTACAAGTTTACATCCAATATAAACTTTAAAGTTTAAACTTTAAATTCAATTTCAAACTTTGTATTCAATATAAACTATAAACTTTAAATTCAATTTCAAACTTTTAAATTCAATATAAACTTTAAACTTTAAATTCACTATAAACATTAAACTATAAATTCAAATTCAAATTTTAAATTCAATATAAACTTTATACTTTAAATTAAATATAAACTTTAAACTTTAAATTCAATATAAACTTTAAACTTTAAAATCAATTTCAAAATTTAAATTCAATATAAACTTTAAATTTTAAATTCAATTTCAAACTTTAAATTCAATATAAACTTTAAACTTTAAATTCAGTTTCAAACTTATATAAACTTTAAACTTTAAAATTTACTATTTTCAATTGAAGTTTTTAATAATATAATATTATTAATTAATAATATAAATATATAATACTTTATAATAATTAAAAAAATTAAAAAAATATCGATACTGGTTGAACTGGTAAGACCCGATTTCGATCCGGTCCAACCCAGTTCCTATCCAGTTATTAAGGGACCGGGTGGAACATGTTGGGTTTTCTGGTAAATCTGGTTCCGGTAAGACGGGTACTGGTAAGAAAATCCGGTACCAATACCGGCTCCGGTAAAATGAGTCTGTTTGACCATGTCCTACCCAATTGCCAGCCTTAATAGAGAGTGATGTAATCACAACTACTATATCTAAAGATGTCTAATAAATATTAAATGAGACAACAATAAAAAGAACACCAGGAATTAACGAGTTTCAGCAAACTTTTGTTTTCTTTTGCCTACTCCTCGGACACAACCAACCAATATTTATTTCACTCCAAAAGAGTACAAGTGAAATATTGCAAGAGAGAAAGAATAAAAAATGTCTTAGGAGATGAGAATGCAAGTAATAGGTGTGTTACAAATGAATTAGGAGCTACCGATTTATAGGACTGAATTCTTCCTATTGATGTCATCCATGACATCACAATATATCAGAATGTCAAGATTTACCTTGTGAAACCAATTTATTGTTCACCTAAATTTTACTTACAAAAGGTGCTATCTTGACTTTTCTATCAATGAAGAATTATCCTCCTAACTATCATATCTTCTCATTAATCCATTTTTGAATCTTCTCAAATTTAACAAATCTCCACCTTGCCAACATTCTCCATTTTCAACTTTCTCTCAACAACAATTTTTATTGTGTCTTCAAAATCAATCTTCAATGTTCAACAATGTTGATCAAGTTCAAACAATGTTGAAACTTGACCACAGTCACCACTTTTGTCAACATATCAGCTGGATTATCTGTAGTATGAATTTTCTGCATTATGATACCACCATCTTCTATGATGTCTCGTATGAAATGATATCGGATGTCAATGTTCTTCGTCCTTGCATGATAAACTTGGTTCTTTGCTAATTGAATAGGACTTTGACTATCACAAAATATTATGATTCCTTCTTGTCCAATGATCCTTTCCAGGATTATGCATGTACCTGCTTACAACTCAAATGGCGTGTGAAATATATGGTCTTGTGCAAACCATTGCATATATCAAGCTACCAATAGCATCCGTGTATGGTACTCTTGACATATATTCTCGTTTAGCTTCATTCTTATGTGACATAGCATCACAAAGCTTAAATTGAGGAGCAAGTGGAGTGCTAATCGACTTCCTTTTTACACTCATACCGAATCAGTTTAGTACTCTCTTCAAATATTCTTCCTGAGATAAATATTGTTTCTTTTGGGTGTCTATCTCTTTTTATCTCCATACCAAGAATCTTCTTTGCCTCACTGAAACCCTTCATCTCAAACTCCTTTCTTAGTTGAATCTTTAGCTTCTCAATTTCCTCTTGACTTTTAGAAGCTATCAACGTATCATCAACATATAGGAGAAGATATATAAAGGAATTATCTTCAAGCTTGCGCAAATACACACAATGATCGTATTTGCTTCTTATGTACCTTTGCTGCAACATAAACTTGTCGAATCGTTTGTACTATTGTCTAGAAGATTGTTTCAATCCGTATAATGATTTTTCAAGTTTGCACACCGTATTTTCTTTTCCATCAACTTTGAATCCTTTTGGCTGAGTCATATAAACTTCCTCTCCCAAGTCTCCATGTAAAAGTGCACTTTTTACATCCAACTGAACTAGTTTCAAATTCAACTGTGCTACCAAAGACAACAAACTCTAATGGAGGAGTGTTTCACAACTGGAGAAAAAATCTCATTAAAATCAATTCCCTTCTTTTGAGCATATCCTTTGGCCACCAATCTTGTTTTGTAGCTTCAGGAAATCCTTCTTTCTTTGCAAATACCCATTTGCACCCAATTGCTTTCTTGCCTTCCAGTAGATTGGTCAATCTGCCTGTATGATTCTGATGAAGGGACTGCATTTATTCATCCATGGCAGTCCTCCACTTATCTTCTTCTGAACTTTGGACTACGTCTTTATAAGTGGTAGGAATGTCATCAGCTGCAATTGAGTCTGCACAAGCCACCATATCTATAAATCGAGCAGATTTTCTTCTTGTCCTTTTTGGCTTGCCGGTTGCTATTGATTCAAGTTGTGGTTGAGGTTCTTGAGATGGAACCTGCTCTTCGACTGACTCTCCTTCAAGAGGAAAATCTTCTGTTGTTTCCTCGTTTGATCCCTGTGTTGGGAAAATTATCTTTCCCTCAAACTCCGCCTGCTTTGAAACACCATCAATTTGTTTGACTTCTTCAACTGTTACCTTAGTTATCAAGGCAGATTCATCAAAGGTAACATCCCTGCTGAAAATAACTTCTCTTGTCTCTAGACCGATCTTTTGACTCCAGAAGTAATTCCCATAATTAAATTTCTTTGATCTTGGGTCCAATTTTGATTCTCTTACATGATAATATGCAATTGAGCCAAATACATATAATGAACCATAATCTTCAGCAGGTTTTCCGTACCATTTTTCAAATGGTGTCTTCCCACCAATAGCAACAGATGGAAGACGATTAATGAGGTGGCATGCATATGTTATTGCCTCAGCCCAAAATTCTTTGCCCAATCCAGCATTGGAAAATATACACCGAACCTTCTCAAGTAAAGTTCGATTCATGCGTTCTGACACTCCATTCTGTTGTGGTGTATTTCTAACGGTGAAATGTCTGGCGATTTTCCTCACAAATTTTCTGAAAAAGATCATTTTTGTATTCTCCACCATTGTCCATGCGAAGATACTTGATCTTTCTACCACTTTGAGTTTCTATCATCGCCTTCCATTTGAGAAAAAATCCCAATAATTCATCTTTTGTTTTCATCGTATGCACCCATAATCTTCGATAAAAGTCATCAACACAGGTTACAAAATAGTGTTTCCCACCTAGTGAAGGTGTTTTGGAAGCACCCCAAACATGTTAATGAACATAATTCAAAGTACCTTTAGTATTATGGATAGCTATTCCAAATTTAACCCTTGTTTACTTTCCCTTGACACAATGCTCACAAAACTCCAAGTTACAAGTTTTTACTCCTTTTAGCAATCCTTGGTCTGATAAAGTTTTCAAGGATTTCCCTCCAGCATGTCTCAAGCGCATATGCCACAGATTGTTCATTCTGCCTCCTTCTCGTCATTGAATGTTGTTGCCGCTGTCCCAATAATTGTACTACCTTGATAGTGGTACATGTTATTATTTCTTCGAATTGCCTTCATTACCACCAATGCACCTGAGCATATTCTCACAACGCTATTATCTGCAATGACTTTGAACCCCTTTGACTCTAGGGCTCCAACAGAAATGAGATTTTTCTTCAAATCTGGTACATATCGAACATTTGTTAATGTTCTACTTAATCTATCATGGTTCCTTAATCGGATAGAACCAACACCATATGTGGTAGGAGGATTATTGTTTGCGGTGTGAATAACTCCACATTCTGCTTCTTGTAAATCAACAAACCAGTCCCTATTGGGACACATATGATAGCTACAAGCTGACTCCATCAACCATACATCAGATGATTTAGATGGATCTATCGTAACTAGTGAGTGATCGGAGTCATCACAATCAGCCACATTTGAATCCATGACAGCCTTCCCATTATTTGGTTTGGCTTTTCTATTCAACTTTGGACAGTCTTTCTTCTAGTGCCCTTTTTCTCGGCAAAACGCACATTCATCTTTGCTGAGTCTGGATCTTGACTTGGATCTCCCTTTATTTGTTCTTGTATGATTTTGAGAACGACCTCTCGCAATCAATGCTTCTGTTTCTCCGCCTTTTATTTTTCTCTCTTTCTTTGTTCATAACTACATAAGGCAGAACAAACTTCTTTGCGAGATACTTCATCATTCCCATGCAGTAGAGTCATTTCAAGATGCTCAAACTCATCGGGAAGTGAACTTAACAACATTAAGGCCATTCTCCATCCATAAAAGTCACGTCCATATTCCATAAATCTGTCGCCAACTTATTAAAGCTAGTGATATGGTCATTCATTGTGCTACCAGGAATATAAGTGAAGCGTCACAGTCTTCTTTTCATGTAAAGTTTATTTTGACTATTTTTCTTCCAGAATTTTTCCTCCAATGAATTCCATAATTTATTTGCAAATGTTTCCTTCGTGTATGGATACTTTTGTTCTCTTGCGAGGTAAGATCGAATGGTACCGCAAGCAACACGGTTGATAATCTTCCAATATTCTTCTCCTACACCGTCTGGTTTCTTTTCTTCAATGGCAATATCTAGCCCTTGTTGAAAAGAACATCAAGGACCTCGCCTTGCCACATTCCGAAATGTCTTGACCAGTCAAAAATTTTAACTGCAAATTTTGTATTTGACACAATTCTTGTAATAAGCCAAGATGCCAATGATGACGTATTATTGATACTCGATGTGGACACATCATCTTTCTTGTCTCCAATTTTACTACAAATACTATTTACTAGCTAACAATGCAAAGACCAAAGTAAATATTTTTCTGATGTGGAAGTTCAGACTATGTTGCAATCACAGAGCATACTCAAATAATACTTTGTCTCTTATATCAATTGTTGCGGAAGCCGAATATATAGAGAGTGATGGAATCGCAACTACTATACCTAAAGATGGCTAATAAATAGTAAATGAGACAATAATAAAAAGAACACCAGGAATTAACAAGGTTCAGCAAACTTTTGTTTTCTTTTGCCTACTCCTTGGACACAACCAACCAATATTTATTTCACTCTAAAAGAGTACAAGTGAAATACTACAAGAGAGAAAGAAGAACAAATGTCTTAGGAGATGAGAAGGCAAGTGAGAGGTGTGTTACAAATGAATTAGGAGATACCTATTTATAGGAGTGAATTCTTACTATTGATGTCATCCATGACATCACAATATGTCAGAATGTCAAGATTTACCTTGTGAAACCAATTTATTCTTCACCTAAATTTCACCTACAAAAGGTGCTATCTTGACTTTTCTACCAGTGAAGAATTATCCTTCTAACTACCATATCTTCTCATTAATCCATTTTTGAATCTTGTAAAATTTAGCACATTTACCATCTTACTATATAAGACTCTTAACACTGAATGCTATGATCTAAAGCCTCCACATAACTATAAATGCCTTGGACGTGTGTCTCCTCAGGAAGCAATGTCATCATAAAACACAAGAGTTTAAGTTTTTGGAGAATACAACCTTCCCATCACGGGACAACGTCAATCAATATTGAATGATATGCCTCTGTTGTTCTCTTTTCGAAGTCTGCTTTAAAATCCACAAGTCGAAATATCTATTTAGCGTTCCATAATTTATGACTGTTAATTTACCATTCACCTCTATCGACTCGTAAGGGTACATCCAGTGAGATGCTTTCCACAATGTAATAATTTTAAAATTTTCCGAGTTAACATCAAATGCAGCTATTGCACTATGTTTACAATACACTTTCCTAAACGCAAAATAAACCAGTAGCGTAATTCAAAGAGAATATGCAGGGTCATGTTCAATAAATTTCTCTGTCTGAAAAGGGAGAAAGAATTTTGTTCCACCAGGACGCGTCATAGAACGACAACTATGGATATCCACAAAATTTAATTCTGATATAAGAAATATACAGAATATGGAAATGCAATTAAGGCACATTAACGACTTGACGGGAAGCCACGAGAATATTTTAATAAATCTGAGAGAAGCTCATCACCTGATAGAGGATCTTGATAAGTCAACATGTTTGAAGAACTCGCTTAACAAAAAAAAAGTACCAAAGGAAAAAACAGAGGCCACTAAAAACAAATCATCATTTGAACAAAGTAGATTGGCATAATATCGACTTATGCACTGAGACTTATGTCCTAGTAATGATATTCGCCTAATATATTATACAGAGAGTAGTTGAAGTTTTTTGGAGTGGTGGTTCACAATATTTGTCTATCAAATGATTTTCTTTTTTTACTTTTTAAGTCGATGTCTATGCACCAGTTGACGCTCTTTTTTTCAAGGAATTATGCTACTTTGATGACAAGACACCAGTTAGCACTCTTATTCTATCTAAACAAACTTTTTTATAAAATTTAGGCTAAAATGTTTTTGTCAAGGCCCATACATCACTTTTTACTCTTATACAGAACTCTGTAACTTTGTAAGTACAGATTCTCTAAGTAGTTGAATTACAATTCCTGAATGTTTGTTGTTATAGTTCAACATTCTTGTGATCCACATAAAAGAAAAATAAATTGCATACTGAATTTGTTAATGAATCAAGTGGGCTTTTTGTTTTATATTACAAAAGTAGTATCATTTTGAAGTCAGATGCCTAAACGTGACGCAGAGACTGTTGGTTTAATTATTAGTAACGATCTTGAGACAGGAAATAAATATTGTGGGAATAACCGGTGTCTCACATTGATTGTGACGATGAATTAATTTTATTGATACAAAAATAATGTTAGTGATTTGGAACTTTTGATATTTTCTGCAATCATTTGAATTCTTGTGAAATGACTCGTGCACTAACTTGAGAATATAAAGTTGACAATTCAAAATTTGAGTGAAAGTGACTAGGTGGGCTCCTCATAATTGATTGCTCCAAAGTAACAATAATAGACTTTTCTTTGCTTAATTTATGGTTCACAATATACCTCTTCAAAATTACATCTGTTGATGGTTCACCGTATTTGCATGTCTAGACTTAAATCAAATCCATCAAAATTTGAAGAGATTTTTGACTGAATTTATTATTTAACTTTTAGTCAAGGTCTTTGCACCAATAACACTATTATCCTAACTAAACTAGCTTTTTGAATTTTCAACTTAGTTGTTTTGTCAAGGCCCATATATCACCATCTACTCTTATAGACTATTCTTTTTTTTCTCTAAAAATTTATATTGATCAAAGGAAAAAAGATCTGATACACCCGTCAAATTTATTATTTAGATCTTATATATCACTCATTATAAAAGTGACTCATATATACTCATATTGTTAAATGACTAACTCATCTATACTTTTTTCCTTTAAGGGAAGTGAAAAAATTTATCCTAAATTAGGTTTTTAATTTTATTATATATTTGATCCTTCTCACATATATTTTTTTACTTTTTTTGATTCAACAATTAATGTGAATTATTATTTTATTGGTAATATTTATTTTCGAACTAACTTTCTTGTAATTCTAACTTTATTTTATAGTTTTTCTTGAAAATTTGTTATTGTTGATATTATTAGTTCATAAATATATATATATATATATATATATATATATATATATTCTTGTTTTAGTTTACTATTAAAATTATTCAATTTAAATATGTTCTGCTTTTTTTAAAAAAGAGAAATTTGAAGAATTAAATAAATCCCAAAATGGAGCCCTTGATAAATTTTTAACAAATAATAAAAATTCTGAATTCATTTTGTTTTTTGTTAATTTGATTCAAATTATAAAATACTTGATTCATAAATAAATACACGTCATTGACCAAAATAAGTTTGGCCCGATTCGTTGCAATTCTCTCGACCCAATTTTATTTGAATAAATGAGAAAAATAACTTTTTCAACAAGCAATTACCCTTTTGAATTTAAATATATTGTACTTAATTTCTACTTATTGATATTTCTATAAGAAAAAATAGGAGTCAAAAGAACTTAACTATCAACAAACAAGTAAAAATTAGGGATATAATAGAGATTTTTTAAAAAATTAAACTCCCATAGAATTAAACTTTTGGCTATCTTTCCCGAAGGAAAGAAATAGAGCAAAAATAATATTTAGATAAATAAGCCTAGTGTTTAAATGTCATATCAATCCCACTTTCATACATAAATTTGCCCTGGTGTAGTTAGTTGGAAAAATCAATAAAAAAGATTCGATCAATAATGTGTCCATAGTTGTCATTATGTTTATTTTCATATATAGAGGGTTGACTTGACTAGAGTATGTGTAAACCAAATTAAAATTTGGTCCCAAAGCTGGAAACTGAGGTTCACTAAAAGAGAGAGGCTCAAAGTCTACTTTGTCCTGCTTTTAGGGTTTGTTTGATAGTTCACTTTTACTTTCTTAAAACATTATTAGAATGTGTGAGTTAAACCAATAAGATTAATGAATATTATTGATATAAGTTATGAAAATGAAGAGGTGCAATTATAGAGTTGATCTTAAATGAAAAAAGTATTTTTTTAATATGATTTTAAGAAAATAAATTAATGGATAAAGGATATTTTCGCAATCCAACTTTTAACTTAGATTCTCCAACTTATAGAGAGCGCTTCCACCTCCCTCCCCCCCCCCAACCGAATGGGGCCCTATATAGTACATGATACAAATTTAAAATAGTGGGACTCTAATGTGTGTACTCATCACCGGATGAAAAAAAAACTAGTATTCTCAAGGTGCATAAATTCGCATTGCCTAATAATCGGGTCAGAAGATAATATTCTCAAGGTCAGAAGCTGGGTTAGGATTAGGTAACAATGAGTTAAGTGACACATTTCCTAAATGATTAGGAGACCTACCTGATTTGAAAGTTTTAAACTTGAGATCAAATAAGTTTTATGGCCCTATAAGGACTGACAACTTGTTTCCTCAAATTTGAGTCATAGATCTCTCATCCAATGGATTTAGTGGACATTTACCACTAAGCCTTTTCGAGAATTTCGAAGCCATGAAAATGATTGGTGAGAACAATGGAACCCGAGAGTATGTAGGAGGTACATATTACACACTTTCCTTGATAGTGACAACAAAGGGACAGGAGCTTGAACTTCCTCGAGTTTTGACTACAGAAAATTGTTATCAATCTCTCAAGAAATAGATTTGAAGGTCATATCCCAAGCATTATTGGAGATCTCATCGGAGTTCGTACTTTGAACCTATCTCATAATCGCTTGGAAGGTCACATACTAGCATCACTGAACCATTTAACTGTACTTGAATCATTGGATCTCTCATCCAACAAAATCAGTGGAGAAATTCCACAACAACTTGCATCCCTCAAATCACTTGAAGTCTTAAATCTCTCTCACAATCATCTTGTTGGATGCATCACCAAAGGAAAACAATTTGATACGATTGAGAATAGTTCATACCAAGGAAATGATGGGTTACGTGGAAGTCCACTCTCCAAGGATTGTGGTGGTGATGATGGGGTAGCACAAACGACGAATCCAGTTGAGCTAGATGAAGAAGAAGGAGGAGGTTTATCAATGATCAGTTAGCAGGCGGTTCTCATGGGCTACGGTTGTGGACTTGTTATTGGGTTGTCCATAATATGCATAATGCTGTCAACTCATTATCCAGCATGGCTTTCGAGGATGGATGTAAAATTGGAACACAAAATTCTTATGAGAATGAAAAGGCACAAGAAAAGACATTAGTATGAAACCTCCGTGTATTCAACTTAATCTCTATCCTTCAGAAGATTACATTTAATATATCCATAAATATTCTACCCCCTTCATCTTTAAAGCTTATAACTTTATTTCTTTATTTTTGAAAATTGCAGTATTCAAGTCTACTGCATTGCTGGGATGTGAATAAAAGCTTTTACTTTTTCATAGTTTGTGATGTTTTTTAAACTGTTTGTGTTTGTTACATTTGATATGTTTCAACAAATTTAGCTTATTCAATTGCAAGGAAAACCATAGAATTTTATATTAAACTGTAATATGAAATATAATAAGTAATTCCGATTTTTAACGTACTTTGAAATATAAAAAGTATTCCTCGATATTGATCAGTATATAATAAGTTGAATACAATAGAGTTGAAAAGTTGGAGAAACAACTTTGGATACTAATGTTTAAATCGTAGCAGAAATGTCATATTTAGGAAGAAATCCAGCAGAACCACTTAATTTGATAAGTCATGACTTCATCACAATGCAGGCTCATCGACAATTTTACAAATAAAAGTTGTTGCAGTTATCAACTCTACTAAATAAAACTGTGGGCTGGAACCTTGTGTATTCAAGGATCTAACATTGCTTTTTCGGACCTCTCCACACCAACATAATGCACAGAACGATCCTGCTGCGACTCAAGCAATAGTTGTGCTACTTCATTTCCCAACTCAATAACTCCACCAAGTCTACAAGCACCCAAGACAGTAGCATCAGTTTCAAAAAAAAGGCATCTTCTTTATGAAGTCGTAAGTTTCCTGTAGTAGATCAACCACACAACCACATTGTTTCATCTTAACTGCAAGTACGAATTCATGTGACATTGATTCAAACAATTAAAATCCAAAATCGACAAGGCTTGGCACACACAAGCTGATAGAACTGCTACGAAGGCAATCTCATTTGGTTGCAGCTCCTTTTACTTTCATGTTGACATACATCGTTAATGCTGGGGAAGAAATCATAGTATTTCCATGTGCAAACCTTGTAGAAAAGTAAAGAAGCCGAAATCATAGCAGTAAAAGAAGTTTTATTACGTCAAATACTTCCCCTGTACACCAATGCCAGATGATGTCAGTGTGGCAAACTTCACTGTTAACTGATGAAAAACATGAATGAAATCCTATTAATTCTCTTGTATCAGAATCAGATTTTGTGGATATCCACAGTTGTCATTCAATAATTCATTCAGGGAGTAGACACCAAGTCTTTCATTTCCCTAACTTTCCTGCACCTGGAAAGCACCACTTCAGCTTGCTTAATTTCAACCTAGCAACAACGGTTAGGCTACGGCATTTTCCTTCTTTGCCCCAATTTCCTTATTGCATTCCTCTTCAAAGAACCTTGTTCTCAAGGTCGGAGAATATATTAATGGGTTGAAAATGGGCTAGGCCTTACCTTACTAATCCTAATGAAGTACCTAACTTCTGATATCTAACAAGCATGAAGAAAATAAGAGCTAGAGAAAACTAAGTATTTTCTGATCATCACGGAGCTTGTAATACACGCGATGATGATATAACAAATGAGGATGATTAAATAATGTAAAAATATGTCAATCAAGAAGAAAGTTGAGTTACCAGCCTCAAACTTTCTATTACAAAAGCATGAATTAAGAAAATGTTGATTGCCCATCAAAAGTGACTTGAAGTACTTTTCTTTTGTCTTTTCTTCAAACCTATCCAACAACAATTGATTCATACCTTCTTTTGGATTTTATTGGATCTAGTTGAACCTATTGATACTGTCAAATGGTTTTTCTTTGTCTGTCGCGTCGGTAGGTGCCTTAGAACAAACTCCTCATTCATTTTAAGGTCCCAACTATGTTGTCTTCCATGTGTCTTCTTTTTGCTTTTGTTGCTTCCACTTTGTTGCCTAGGTGATATATCCCCTTTCCTAGCCACTCTATCAAAGCATATGTCCAACATATTGTCTTCCTCGTCTTCATCAAGAGAATCCTTACCCAAATCAATTGTATTTCATATTGAGACCCTTGACTTATTCTTCTTTGCAAGCACACATTTAGCCACAAATACGAGAGCTTCTGGACTTAATTTGCTATTCAAAGCAGGTGGTGAGACTTGTTTTTCTTTGATCGAATCGTTATCATTCTCTGTTAACCTTACTTGTTTTCCATTAGTCTTCAATAAAGCGTCAAAGCTATTTGAACATAATAGGTCTCTTGAGGCATTAAAAGTATCTTGTCTCTTCTCATTGTCACGGAAATTTCCAGTTGGACCCTTTTCACTACATGGAGAATTATTTTGACTAGTCGGGAAAAGGATCCAACTACTAGTTGATTTTCTGTGTGCAACCAGTGTCCAGTTTTTAGTTGGATTCTCTTTTTCAACTTGCAAAACATGGTACCTAGAATTTTCAACATCTTCAACATCAGATGGATCCATTAGTTTTTATCCCGAATCCATTAATTTTTGTCCTGAATCCATTAAGTTTTGCCCTGAACCAACTCGCGACGCATCAACCCAACTCTTGGTGTTCCCTCTGTGTTTTTAGTTGCATTAGACATCAAATTCAGCCCAACTTCTTTTGATTGCACCTCATTAGTAGCAACATGTTGGTCATTGCAATCACCTTTGATTTCGGTAGTAGTTTGAGCACCAACATTACTTGTAACAACATCCATTAAGTCTACACGATTTTGCTGGAAAGTGGAAGCAACCAATTATCGATCTAAAGAAGTAGCTTTACTTTTGTCGACATCTACAATCTTTCTTTTTTCATTCAACATTTCTCTTGCATCGCCTTGATACATTTCACTATCGATAGTACCTTTTAAAGCAACTTCAATGGTATCATCAATTTGTTTGTTATTTTGATTTCTTTTCGAGATCAAACGACAACTATATTCATCATGAACTTGGTGCTTACAATAATTTCAATACAAAGGTAGATTATAATATATAATCTCCTGAAAAAACCTCGATCAACTTACTAGATATTTCATCCATAAACTGCAATCTTACACAATTTAGAAGATTTTCCATTAGATCAAGTATAACCTTGACCCTAGCCGTGCTAGGTCTTGACTTGATTTGAGTAGCTTTATCTATAGCTATTGTTTTTCCAACTGCTGATACTATAGACAACAAAGACTTCTTTGCAAACAAATCTGGAGATAAGTTCGGTAAAGAAATTCAAACCATAGCTAACGTTGTTTCCTCCTTAGGGCTATATCCTATGGACCATGGAAAAACCCTACATTGATGCTCCTCTCCATTCTACACAGATAATTAACTAGCGAGATAAAGATAGTACATAATCTTCATATTGATCAAAGCTCAACAAAATTTGTCTTGGAGTAAGTAAGTCAATTAAACAATTGTCCTTGATACCAAGATGTTTCGATAAAATTTACCTTAATACCTTCAAATCTGATGCACCATGGGATAATTTAAACACCATTGCTTGATGCAATCCCTCTTCGATCATAAAGCCTTGTCTTTCCTCCATTGAAAACGTGATAATAGGTTCTCCATGAATTATTTTGATTAATTTTACAATTGTTTTTTAGTTAATTAAGACAGGTTGTTTATGATTTATAGTATTGAAATTGAAAAGGGTGGCGTATAGGGTGGTTTGGAGGGGTGGGGCGGGTTGAACAGCCTCGAAAGGTGGTCATCCAATGACTGTAGCATCCATGATAGCTGTGCAGTTGCTGCCTATGTAGGAGCCACCAGAAACCCTAGGTTGTCTATCTAGTTTTCTCTCTCTTTCTTTTTTGAAACATGATATCATCATTTTCAAGGAAAAACTTAGTTTCTAAACACTTCTTGTTAAAAATGAGTTTAAGTATATATTTATTTCAGAAAAAATTATAATTAGTAAAAATTAAATGCTTGTAGGGAAGGCTATCTCAAGGAGGAACTTTTTAAACTCGGTAATTATTGATAATATCTATAATAATTCAGTTTCTTCTTACTTATTGAAGTCAAATAATATGTGACATGATTGTTAGGACATGTCAATTATAAGATCATGCAAAAATTGATTTGTTTAGAAGTTTATCCTGCTTTTGAGTGCAATAAATAAAACAGTCAAATATGTGTCAAATCTAAGTATTCTAAGCATCTTTAAAAATATGTTGAAACAAATTTCAATCTCATAGAATTGATTCACACTAATATTGTGATATGAATTAGTCAACATCATTTAGCGGTGGGAAAAGTATTTCATAACTTTTGACAATTGCACTAGATGTTGTTGTTTTTATTTACTGAATAGTAAGGATAAGGTAATAGAAGTATTTAAGCAATGTAAAATTGAAGTTGAAAATCAGTTGGATATAAGGATAGAAATGGTAAAAAGTGACGGGAATGGAGAATATGAATCTATTGTTACACGAATATGTTTGGGGAATGCAATTACCGATCAAACTATTGTCCCTTACACACCTCAACCCAATGGGTTGCAAAAAGAAAAAATAAAACATTCAATATATTGTTAAATGTCGTACTATTAATTCCGATTTAGCGTAATTTTGTGGGGAAAGCTATTTCTATTGTAAATCGATCACTCAATAGAGTGTCTCATAGAAAAACATAATGTATTTCATATAAGAAATGAAAAGAAAGAAAATTCAACTTGAAATACTTCAAAAGTGCAGGAGTGTAGCCAAATTTTAATTCCTAAAATGATCAAAATAGAATCAAAGAAGAACTGTGTTTTTATTGAACATACTACAAAAAATAAAACATATCAATTTTTATTCACAATTTTGAACATTCTGGTATTCATGATAATATAGTATTTAAATGATATAATACTGAGCTTTTTGAACACATATATCCGTATAAAATTAAATTTAAATTGTCTAGTGAAAAATCTAAACAACCTTAGGAAGAACCAAAGGACCACATACTTAATGAATAGATTTCAAGGGATAGTACATGTCAAAGAACATCTACTTTTTTCGAATAAAATTTTGTAACATTTCATTTTAAAAATTAGCGTTAAGCATTAAAAGAAGTCGTGCCATCTACGAACTTATTCTTTTGAAATAGGCTGTCAACAGTAAAATTGATTTATCCTTAAAGTTGGTTAATTTTTCTCTAGAAAATAAGTCTTTAAGTTCAAAATGATTTTTCAAAGCAAAAATAAATGGTGATGAAAATTACTGACGAATATAAGACAAGACTTATCCTTAAAAGGCTTTAGACAAAAGAAAATTCTTGATTATTTCTATACATACTCATCAAGAATTATATCCATTCAAATGCTTATTGCATTAGCTACAGTATATGGTCTTGAAATACATCAAATAAATGTGAAAATAATTTTCTTAAATGAAAATTTTGAGGGTAAATATGGCATGGAACAACATGAGGATTGTGTAGTTCCTGATAAAGAAATAAAAGTACACAATTTATTAAGTCACTTTATGAGCTAAAACAAACAATCAAATAGTGACATGCAAAGTTTGACCAAATCATGTTAATAAATGAATTTAATTAATGCGATGTGTTTACATTAAAGACACTCCAAATGATAAAGTCATTGTTCGTTTGTATGTTGATAACATGTTTATCATCAGTACAGATATTTTTGACATAAATGCTACTAGGTAAATGCTAGTAAGAAAATTTGATATGAAAGACATTAGAGTTGCTACTGTGATCTTAGGAATAAGAACTCATAAAACTCCATAAGACTTAGTATTGCCACAGTCTCATTACGTAGTAAAGATACTTGGCAAATTCAAATATTTGAATTTCAATATTGTCTTGGCACTAATAGATGCAAGCTTTGTACTTCATCAAAAGATATGAAGGTGAAAGTAACTCACAATTAGTCTATGCAAGCGTGTTGAAAAGCTTGATGTATATCCTGAATTGTAAGCATCATACTAAATATGTGCTATTAGTAAGTGAAGTTGGTTCACAAGTAATTCCAATCAAACTTATTGGATGACAATAAAAAGAGTTTTGGGAGATCTAAAACGTACTCAAAACAATGTTTGTGTTATAAGAAATATCAGACGATAATTGAAGAATATAGGGATGCAACTGGACCAAATGAAGTGAAATCCACTGTTTGTATGTATTTACTCTTGGTGGCGAGAAGTCTTTAAAAGTCATCCAACAAACATATATTGCTCACTCTATAATGAAATCTAAATTTATTGTTTTAAATAAAGACAATGAAGAAGTTGAATGACTACTGAATTTCTTCAAAGATATTTCTATAATAGCGAAACTGAAATAGGTAAGACAAAGAGCATGTTGTATAACAAAAAGTTTCATCATATACTAATAGAGACATAATATAATTAGAGAACTAAGCTCTAATGAAATTTTTACGATTGACTGTGTAAAGTCAAACAATAATGTGTTGGGTTTACTTACAAAAAGTCTAAATAGAGAGAGAGTTGATAGATTATCAAAGAAAATGGGCCCAAGACCTAGATCAAGTTATCACAACGGTAACTCTACCTAGAATAATGGAGATCGTAAAAGTTAGATTCAAAAAGATCAAGCAAAGTTATATGGCTTAACATTGTCAAATAACTCAATTCATTCTCATAATAAAGATAATGTTCAGAAAATAATGTAAGGCTTAACACTTGAAGCTCCTTAATGATTTCTTAAGTTTGACAGATGTGACTAAATAATTTATATGTAGGAGTTACCTATTTTAGTGTGAAGTAGAAGTCGCTTAAAAAATAGTAATAAAAGCATATTATGTAAGCTCTCATGAACATAATTTGAACACAAATTATAAGTATCGGATAACTTACGTACATCGACTAATTCCGCCAGATAGATATCGGATAACTTACTTACATCGACTAATTCCGCCAGATACCTACCATCTCCCCTCTAGCAGTAGGTACAAGATAACTCTACTAAAGATATGACAAATGGAATGAATTTTGCTAGTTTTTTTTGTCTCTATTAAGATTTGAACCGAAACTTCATAATTCTCCATCCACTTTATTAACCACTAAGCTACACTCAAAAATCTGACATATAACTTTTGACCATCACCTTGTACACACCTCAACTATTCCACCACATATCTTCTACAAGAAGAGGTACAAGATAACACTATGCAGACATAGGCTTAGACAAATATAAAGAAACCACCTCTTATATTTGTCTATCCTAAAATTTGATCCTTAGTATGCAAGACTTACACCCATTTCATTGACTAACAGGTTAATACCCTTAAGGATTGTTTAGCTAGTGAGATAAGAAATAACAAATCCAGAATAAAATGTGAAATTATTTTATACACATTCAGTAATGAATTTTAAATTACAAGAAGAGCCTAAAATGCCCCTTAAGTATTTGAATTGGTACAAAATTATCTTTCATTCACCTTTCAACCCTAAGATACCCCTTACGTCCACCTTTTGGCTAAAAAATACCCTCGATGTTAATTTTTTGACTCATAGTTGTCCTTGTTTTCAATAGCTTCCTTAAAGTAAAATTATTAAATATTTGTTTCATATATTACTCAATGTGATTGGTCCAGATTTAAATCCTTCTCAAATAAATAATAAAAATTATAATTTTAAAATATTATTTTTTATAAAACTACATATGATTCATATTTTAACCCGACACACTTGAAAATAATATAAAAAAATTACTTTCATGATATCTTCATATTGGCTTATTTTAAATCAACCCAATTTATTGTAACGTAACCCTTTTCATAAATGGAGATCCAACTAAAATCCATACTTATCCCGACTGATTGCCATTTAAAAAAATAATTATTTTCATTAAATAAAATATTCCATCAATTATTTAAATGTCTTGTTCATTTTCTCTTTTATTCCTTTTCTAAATCTCATATTTTTATTTAGGATATCCGGAGCTCAAACATGAAATGAGCTCACATATTTATGTTCTATTAATTTTTATTATTGTTATGGTAGGAATGAGGGATAAGAGGAATGATTATTTTCATTCTTTTGTTTCAAATTTTGGATACACAAAAGAAAAATGTAATATGCATACATAGTTGCTTAATTAAGTCATCTTTTATTGAACGACGAAATAGCCTGAGAGGCCCTTGTACTTGACTCGATTTGTCAGTTGGATCCCTATGCTTACAACTTTGTCAACTTAACCCTTAAACTCATTCAGACACAATATTTTAGACCCCTTTCTCATTCGATGGACGCGTGTGTAATACACTCATTTTACACCTGAAATACCACTTCATTTTTTAATGAAACATCATTATTATTATTATTTTTCTGATGACACATAAAAAATTAAATATTTAAAGATAAATAATATTTTTTTAAAATGTAATTATCTCTCTCTGTCTCTCTCTCTCTTTCATCCTAAAAATAAAAATCACCATTTTCATCTTTCTTCATAGTTCACATTCAAAAATTTCTTCGATCATAAAATGTGATAGATTATAATTAGTTCTTGCACATAATTTAGAATTTTATTTATTTTAATTTGTTAAAAAGAGATATCAAGAAAACTTCAAATTGAAAAAAATATGTTAATATGTGGTAATAGATCTTAAAGAATTAAGTTTATAAAAATGATGAATGGTATATTTTCTTGCAAAAACTTATTTTAATTTTATTTTTTTAATTTTATTGTGATAACGTGTACATCAAAGAAGAATAAGAGAAAAAGAGCAGGGGAGGGAAGG
>NC_028637.1:14361035-14368121 GCF_001406875.1 Solanum pennellii | reverse complement strand
GGGGCTGAGGTTGAAGAAGAAGAAGAGAAAATGAGTAGGGCGGGGAACGGTGGGGGTGGGGGCTGAGGTTGAAGAAGAAGAGGAGAAAAAAGGTGGGGTGGGGTGAGGCTGAAAAAAGAAGAAGAGAGGGGTTAGGGGTGGAGGTTGGGGTGAGTGAAGAAGGGAGTTTTCAATATTTTTTTAAAAAATTATTATTATTGTTTATAATTTTGATAATTTTAAAATAAAAATATTGTATTCACTTGCTTCAAAACGCGTGGGATCATATATTTTTGTTCAATTAAGTCATATTACATATCCGATCAATGGTCAAAGGGGTTTAAAAACAAGAGTTTCGTTGAGTTTAAGAGTTCATTTGGTAAAGTGATGAGTAGAATGGTTCACTTGACAAACGAAGCTAAGTACAGAGGCCTGGCAGGTCATTCCGCCTTTATTGAACTAATTATTTCTATATGCATTGTTATTTTCCTCTTTTTCTCTTTCTTAATTTGTCATAAATTGAAACAAAAATAAATTAAAACGGTGGAGAAGATCCAAATAAAAAAAAGAAATTGAAGAGATAGGAAGTAAAGGGCAAGGGTAGTGCTGTGTATCGACCGATTCAGTTCGATTTTGAAGTTTATCGGGTTGACTTATTGGCTATCAGAGATGCTAAACCGTTATAGAACCATTAAGATATTAACTTATCGATTATTGGTTTATCGATTTTTAATCGTTATCAGTTTGGTTATTGGTTTAACCGTTAAGATTTGACACAAAAAAAACATTAAAAATCACTTAGGACAAGGTGATAAACCAAATAAATCATACACTTGAGTTCACAAGTCAATTCTTGTTCAAAAGCAAACACTTTTACATTGTAAAATAACCAAGTGTTTGAGACAACCAGAAATAAAAATACAAAATTAAACTCTAAATCGAGAACTTTATATACAAAATGGTATAAATATAATTATTTAATTTATTATCGAGTTATCAGTTAACCCGTTAAGAAGAAGCTTCAAACCATTAAGAATTGATAACCTAATAACAAAAAAAATCAAAACCGTTATCAAAACTACTAAACCAAAACCCAATATCGGTTCGGCTTATCGATTTCGATTCGATTTTGAACATCCCTAGCAAGGGGTGGGCGGAAGTGTAAAGAGCATGCTAACCTTTTTTTTTAATTTACCATGAAATTCAAAATCAAATCAATCATGTGAGTTTTTATATTTTATAATTTTAAATTATTTTAACAGAAAAGAACCTAAAATGCCCTTTACTATATGATTTGATAAAATATTACCCTTCATCCACCTAATGAGTATGATCCGTTAGACATAAGAATTTTTTAAGCTAAAAGGTCAACATCAGGGGTATTTGGAAGCCTACGGATGGATAATACTTCTATGCCAATTCAAAGAGTTGAAGGGCATTTTAGGCCCTCTCCGTTTTAATTAATCCCAAGAACATCTTGGTTAATTAGCTACCCATATAGAGGTGGGATAAACTAATCTCATTGGTATATTTGTCTATCCAATCTCAATAATCAAATGACCTTTTCAAAAGTTGCCATATAAAGGTTATCATAACAAATTTTCACTTCCACTCCATTGTTCATCTCTCAAATTTATACCAGAATCCAGATATAGAAAATTTTCACAGCTTTTGCATTGTGTAACCTGTTTCGGACAAACCTTACCTTCCAGATTCCCGGTTTCTAAAATGAAATACAAAAGTGCAAAAGCTTAGTGAGATATGTATCTGTTTCTATAAACATGACTAGTCCATAACGTTATGGACTCACACATAACTTGATACAGTGAAGTTCAAGCTCCCAATTAGTAGCAAAATGAACTGAATATGATATCTGAAACTTTGATGACAGCATATGAGAGATCAACAACATCATACCTAGTGAAATCCCGTCAAGTGGGGTTTCTCGAAGGGTATAGTGTACACAGATCTGACAACTACCTCGTGAAAGTACAGAGGTTGTTTCAGAAATCTATAACATATAAGAGATCATGAAGCAAAGTTTACAATACCTAGCACTGAAGAACAACCATGTCAATGGACGTTTTCCATGTTATCTAGATATGCACCATTTAGACATGTAATATATCTGATAGAATACCAGGTAAGTTAGAACGACATATAATAGACGAAATCAAAGTGATATCAAACGAGTAGAAAGAATGAAACTGTAGACACCACAAAAAATTCACCAAATCAAGCTTCAACCATCAGAAATCTTTTAATCTACTTTGCCCCCAAGTTTAGTAAGATCTCATGTCATATGTTGCCAAGAAGAGGACGACCCTTCTGGACTAAATGAAATCACCAAATTTCAGATGATTTCTGTCAATACAGGTATGAACAATGAACTGAAGATGGCACGAAAAATTGGATAAAGACATACAAGAGATCATGAAGAAAAATTTACAATGACAAAACACAACCAAGTCGATGGATGTTTTCCATGTTATCCAGATTTGCACATACCATTTAGACATGTAATATTTGATAGAATACCAGGTGAGTAAGAACGACATATGACAGACATAATCAAAGTGCTATCAAACCAGCAAAATGAAAAACCTGACACTCGAGCAAACACACAAATTCTCCTAATAATTCTTCAACATGCACATATCGTTTTTTCTTCTGCGTCCCCCAGGATTAATAAGATCTCAAGATATATCTTGCCAATCAAAAAAGGACCCTTTTGGAGACCAAATCAAATCACCAAATACTCCCCTTCTAGATCTTGTCAAGCTTCTCTGCCTTAACAACAGGGTTGGCCTTCGCTATTGCATCCTGGCCAGCAGAGCGGTAATCAAACAGGCAGTCATGTTTATCTGAGTAGCGGTGTGCTCCACAATAAAGGTTACCACAGCGACATTTGAATCCAGTGATGCCAACCTTTTTCTTACAAGTGCCACAGCGGTTAGGACCCACCTTAGCCTTTACATCGGGCATATCACTAGAGCTTGAAGTTTGAGATGATGGCAAAGCTATAGACTGTGCTTCAATAGTATCAGGTTGCACATCTACAGGGCCAGCAATAACCATTCCCTTCTCACTGGCAGATGATCCATTGACAAGGTTTTCAATTGATGATACAGCAAGCTTAGCTTGTTCTTGTTTCAATACCATGTCTTTGTAACACTTGGAGCACATGTTCATGTTTGCAGCACTTCCAAAAAAGCCACAGTTGTTAATACACAAAATAGGACCTTCAGGAGGGGGTTGGCATCCCGTCTCATTATGCTCCATATTGTCAACACACCTGTGCAAAACACAACAGAACTAACAGCATCAATACAAACCTTACAAAAGAAACCTCATAAACCTGCTTCTCCCGAGTGAAGACAACAGCGAAACGGAAGCATATTCTTTGCTTCGGCTCGCTATAAACCATGTAACATTAGATAGACATGATATTGGCTGAGGATGACTATTCAAGCTAGTGAGCAAGTACCCAAAGGATTCATCCACACCGTATACAAGCAAGAATCCATGAAGCTCCTCTTGGCAGTTAAAAAGAAACAAGATAGAGAAAATACATGTTTTCATCCGACAAAATAAACAAACCAATATTCAGCAAAAAGGAAAATGCACAAGTGCCAATAGTTAAGAGACTGCAAGTAATACATCACGCCTCCAAAGTGGAGCCAGAATTGTCACAAAGGGACTTCAAAATATGAAAAAGTAAACACACGAAGAAGCAGGGATTCAACATACAGTGTAATCTTTTGCCAAAGGGGTTACGGATGAACCCCTCGCCCCTACCTAGCTCCGCCCCTGCACTCCATCCGAAATCAGTTAGGGTAGACTATATGAATAACCTATATCTATTCCCCTTTACTAAGGTAATATGAGCAAGATAATCAAAAATACCTACAACCACTAACGAAAACAGGAACCAATAATTCAACCACACTACTCAGGCAACAAATTTTTTCACTTTTTCCATATTGAACTCCTAAAACACAATTCGCCATAAAATTTCGGGTTTTCAAGAATTTAATTTTTTTTAAAAAGGGTATTTTCACTCCAAATCACTCACAAAAAGTAAAAAAACAACTCCAATTTATATTCATGCCCAAACACAAACCTAATTTTCAAATATCATTTTTCATTTCGAAAACAAAAACAACTTTCACAAACTTTAACAACTAAACATGGTCAAACAACCACTAGATTTCTATAACCCTTTTGAGTTTTGACAACCTAAGTTTTAACTTCACTAAAAAAAACCAAAGTAAAAAACATAGATTTTGGTTCAAAACTGAAAAAATCTAACTAATTTTTGTACCAGAGTAGTACAAAAGCCAAAACCCAAAAATAAAATATTCAACTACCCATAAAGCTTAATCAACATAAAAAATTTACAAGCATAACCTATAACATACACCCAATAATGGATTTTGGTTCAAAATCAAGCAAAAAAAAAATTAGAATTGAACAAAAAAAAATACCCAATTCTTCAAGTAATCGATAGATCCACAAAAACAACAAAAAGATTTGTAATAAAAACTGTAAATCAGAAAAAATAATAAACAAAAAAAAAAAGAGGAAAAAGGGCTTTAAGAACTGACCAGATAAGAGTTTGAGATCGCCGAAGGGAGAGATAGAGAGAGAGAGAGAAAAAGAGAAATTGAATTATGGGAAATTGCGGAGTTGTTTTGTTCTTCTTTTCTCTCTTTCTGTTAGCCAACGAAGGATACGTACTGATTAGGTGCAGTGTTGGATGCCTATTTGTTATGTGCTCGTGCATACTTTACGTGTCGTGTCTACTTTTTAAAAAAATGCTTTTTCCACTAACCCTTTTTTCATAAATATCTTTCTCTTTTTTTTCAAAATTATTTTTAAAAAAAATAAAATAAAATAAAAATTTGGGGTTAAAGAGAATTTAAAAAAATAAGTTTGGAAAATTATATATAATGAAAAACTAATAAATCAAATTAAATGATCTAGTCACATTTTCATTTGATTGTGTTCTGTAGCAAACTATTTGTCAGTCGCCTCTCTCCCTCAAACTCTCGTTTGTCACTCTCTCTCGCTCGCTCCCTTTGTCGCTTGTCTTTCTCGCTTTATACAAATACAAATGTATAAAATGTATTTGTGTTTGTAGAGTGCGAAAGAAAATTGTATATATACGTATATTTTTGTCCCCAATCTTCCCTCTCCGAGATCTCGCTTGTCACCCTCTTCTCTCTCGCTTATACAAACAGAAACGAAATGTATAAATTGTGTCTATTTGTATAAAGCGAGAGAAAATTGTATATGCAATTACAAATACATATATCTTCGTCCTATATACTGATAATTATACAATACAAATATTCTTCTTCCCAATTTTTTGTCTCTCTCTTTCTCGTTTTATCCATACACAAATAATACAATTGATCTTTCGTATACAACTTCTTTCTTTTGTATATGTACAGCGAATTATACAACTGGTTTCTTTGTATATGTATAGCGAATTATACAACTGTTTTTTTTGTATATGTATAGTGAAATGTACATAAACGTTTGCTATGGAGCGCAATTATGAAAAGTATAGCTAAAACATAAAAATATGATTTTTATGTTTGTTATACGTGAAAGTTACTCAAATAAATTTGGGGTTACTAAATCACCTTGAAAAATTATGATAAAAACTATTTTTTGTTGAAATCGTTTTCTAAACCCTAAGAATCCTAAAACCTAATTTTGCTTTTGTCGATCATGGTAGCACCGGTCGTTGGCCAGAGCCTCTATAAGCGGAGGTTGGTCTAACACCAACAATAATACAGAAACCTACAATGACATATGACGTGCACGTGGAAGTAACAAAAACAAAAAGAAGACACATGATAACAGGAAACATTGTTGGAATGGTAAGGTGATTGAGGAATTTATTCCAATGCATCTACCAATGCGACTTACAAAGCAAAATCATATGACAATTTCAACAACAACACGCTCCAGTAAATCCAAAAAGAAGTGAAGAACTATCAAGTTATGTTGGACAAATTTGACGAAGAAGACAAGAGAGAAATACTTCTCGTTAGTTTATACAGACAATCTATCTCTCTTAATTTTTACATATGTTAAATGAAGATTGAGGTTGATAACTCAGCTTTATTGTTAAATTTTTTATTTTTGCATCATTTAAGTATCCTCATTTGTAATATCATCACCGTGTGTATTATAAACTTTATGATGATCACAGAATATCTAGTTTTCTCTAGATCCTATTTTTTTCATGTTTGTTAATTAATAAAAGTTTGTATCCTTATTAAGATTAGTAAGGTAATATCTAGCCCCTCTTACTTGTATTTTTCTCATGAGATGGTTTTCTCTTTATTAATAAAACTAGACCTAGACACACATTGCCTAGTGGAATTGCTTTATAAAAAAAAAGACATATGCTAACTGTATGAATTTATTTTCTGTAGCACAAGCATCAATGCAATTGAAACAAATAGCCTATTTGCATGGAGAACCAAGAATTGTTTTGTAGGAGAAGAGGTGGAGTAGATGATTATAAAAGAGAATTTACAATATGTTGTTATTGAATTGGTTTGCTAAGTATACTAATAAGGGCTTTAAAGTTAGAGTACTATGCTAGTCTACTTTCAAAGTCACAGTTCTATATTACGCATAAACATTATTTTTATCCTATGAGAACTCTTGAGTGGGATTAATTATTTATCTAGAAGAAAAAACTACTACTGTTATTGTGTGGATCTCGTTTCCCTTGCTCCCACCTTTTTTTTTTTTGGTAAAGATGCAGTCTTTGCTCTAGCTTCAATTGTAGGTAAACATGTACACATTGACATGCCTATTATCAATAAGACACACCTTAATTGTGCTAGGGTCAAAAAGGAGGTTGATCCACTAAAGAAATTCCCAAAAGGATTAATGTGGAGGTCTCAAACAAATTAAGAGAGATCATCTTATGCATAGTGGATCCGAATAAAATACCATTACATGCCAAAGTATTGCAAGACATGTAATTTATAAGATTATTATAAGAACAAAATGTTATGTTATCAACCCATAATTGTATCTTGGAGAAAAAAAAAAGAAATAAGAAGGGGGGGGGGGGAG
>NC_028637.1:14317522-14360636 GCF_001406875.1 Solanum pennellii | reverse complement strand
AAAAAGGGGGGGGGGGGGGGAGAGACAATTGAAAGATGTATCAAGGGTAAAAGATGGACAAAGGAAAGAAGGTGATTAATGATTATTTTCAGGAATAAAGACAAATGAGATATGAAAAAGGTAGACAACAACAAAGGGGACGAAAGGAACAAGTATAAAACCCAAAAGAGCAAGCCAAGAAGGATTAGGAATTAATTTTTTTGTAGTGCAATATCTATTTTTCCAACAAAATAACTTCAAACAAATTTCATACAAATAATGAGGTATACAATTAGAAGTTAAATAAATTTCGAAAACAAAATCATATAATCAACAAGATGAAAGGAAGAAGAGTCAAGTCCTATGAATTCACAGAGTTTCCTTAAGAAAATTATTCCCCTCAAGTACCCGAGGTTATGAAATATATTCTCCGAGGAGAAAATGACTCATGACAAACAAATAGTGTTACCTCAAATTGTTGTCCAACGGATCACTCAATGGCTTGTAATCATACTTGAAGTTTTTTGGAAAGCAGAAACTTTTTTTTCTTACAATATAGCGTTTTTCTTCTTGTAAACGTGTTTCAAAACCTTATCTAAAAAACTTATATCAATATCTGAGAAAGAATCATATATTTATAGCCTATAGGTTACCACAATGATTCATGCATGATATGTGAAAAAGTAGCCTAGTAATATGAATGGTTGCATGAAAATACGAAATGTTGCATTCATCTATCATGAGTATTTATGAATGTAATAACTTCATTCATACTTGCATCACTTTCACATTTTTAATTCACCAATTTTAATTATATATACCATTATCCATTCACACATCATAAAACAAATCCAACAATCTCTCATATGAATGGGAATGGCTATTACGCGAGAGATAGATATACACAGACTAGTGTGTGATTAGAAACAAAGACTAGTTGCATCGGGATAAGTGAGTTTCCCTTTGAAATTTTCGTAATGAACCTATATCGGATGCACTCGATCAATCGGTAGATGTGATGTCTTTGAACCTTTTAAATTTAATGTACCTAGACAATATAAGTAACACAACCAGCCTTTTACCAATACTTCCTGGTTTCATGAGATGTTAGAGAATCAGCTTTTACTAACATTCTCCTTGAAGCGGATTATACTTGACTCCCACATAGGTGATTCCTGAATGTTTACTCCCGTAGAGAAACTATTTGGCCATGCCTTGCCAAACTTAGAAACCATTTAAAAACTTCAATACAAGTTTTATCCTTTGTTGCTAAACATTGTATTCATCGTGAGAATGGGTTAGATTATTTGAAAATGTTGGACCATCCAACACAACTTTGTTTTATCTCTTTGAAACTAACTCTTGGGATTTCCAGTATGATAGGCGGAGTTACTATCGTGCTTGACTTGTCCTAGGCCTTAAACTAATCCTCTTAGATGACCTTTCAATAGATATATTTTTTTTGACCTTACATAGTCAATTGTGATAATTCTACTAGAGAGTAGTTCTTTAACAATATATTGTCTATGCCTTATATGACGAGATTTACCGTTATACATCATGCTCCCTGCCCTACCTACTGCAGCCTGAAAATCATAATATATACATACAAGTGTCGATGATTTAGTCCAATACAAATCTTCTAAGAAATTTCGGAGTCATTCAGCTTCTTTACTGGCTTTATCTAAAACGATAAATTCAGATTTCATAGTGGAGTGAGCAATACATGTTTCTTTGGATGATTTGCAAACAAACGTTTCCATACAGTGAATTTTATTAGGATTGCTCGTGCACCGACTCAACTAACTAATAGTACATGTTATATCTGGTTGTGTATAGTTCATAATATACATTAAACTTCTCAACACTCTTGCATAGTCTAATTGTGAGTCACTTTCACGTTTATTCTTTCGAAGTACAAAGCTCACGTCTATTAGAGTCTTGACAATACTGAAATCCAAATAATTAAACTTGTCAATGTCACGCCCCAAGATCACCCCCTAAACGTGACATGATGTACTTGACCTCGAAGGGGTACCATACAAGCCCTTAGCATACTTGTAACATAAATTCATAGAAAAACGGAAGAATTTAAAACTTTCTTTTGAACATAGAATTGAAAAGCATTTCATAAAAGCAGAAGTTTTATAACTTCATTATCTCTAACCATCTATAAATTACATGAATAAAAGTCGTGGGACGTAGACCATATAAAGTCTTAGAACATAAGAAATAGACATAATGGAAACATAAAGGGTTTGTCCTCAAAGCTTTGAGGACTCAACAATCTTCAATCTTCTTGAACTAAGGACTCTATCCTCCAAGCAACTCAATCTACCAACAAAAAACATTTGATTAGAATGTAGGCAATATGTATTAGTACAAGATGTACCAAGAATGAAATCTAACATACCAATATAAACATCTCAAATGGTTAGTCAACATAAGACATAAATGTAAAATGCAATAACATAATCATAAGATAAGCATCATAATATAAAGTGACTTAAATTTGTGGGTTAATGACTTAAAATAGTCTAATTGGGCGAATATAATACATACCAAATGACCCCTTCTTAAACCTAGTCGAATAGGAATTTACCCAAGCGTCCCTCACTTAACATCCCCGTCCCAGGCACCACGACCACTTGGAAGGTCTGTGAAGGGCACCACGGTCCGTGGTGGTGCCCATGGTCCATGCAAAAATAGCTCCCGCAACCCTTTAACCACCCTAAAACTCTAAGGCACCTTCACGGGAACTTTGACGGGCCGTGGTCAAGACAACAGCTCGTGAAGTTCCACGTGAGCTTGGGTAAGTGTCTTGGACTCTTGGCCTGAAATTGTAAGTGTATAAGGCACCTTCAAGGACCCATTAACGGACCGTGGTCCACACCACTTGTCGAGAAGATAGTCGTGAACCTTGGGCAGTATCTACCAAGGTGTGGCAACCTTGGACCTTTGTCTTAGGCTTGCCTTTTTGCCTTGGTAGTTGTCCTTTCCATGCGCCACCAACCTCCTAAATTTATCTAGGATGCTAATTTTAATAAATAACTTGATATTCAACTATTAAACTCCTCATTCTAAACATATAAAGTCTCATCTACGACTCTATTTCTCAACCAACACTCCTTAGAACCCTAGCATGTGGCTCTAGTTTGGTCTATTAGTTTTGGGGTTTTATAATATCTCCCCCTTGGGAACATTCATCCTTGAATGACCTTCCTAAACACTTACTAAAGTAAACAACTCTTAAACTAGTAGCCCATCGTGTAAGCATTATTTTTGAATGCACACCCAAACAAGGGAACTTTAATTCCAAGCTAAACGTATCCAATGCAACTCAAAATGCATGCAAGAGACATATTACTTATTTCCAAGGAGAAACTATCATCTAGCTACAAAATGCTCAACATAAATTCATGGAGCCTAAAAATGCACCTTGATTCAAAGATGCTATAACTAGAGAGAACACAATGCAATTAGGTCAATTATAACAAGACCTTCACAACTTCATAAGCATACATAAAGAAATCATAGCAACACATAATCATGTAAAGACTTCATAGAATAGGCAAACTATCTCCCTCTTGGGACTTTTCTAAACATCAATACAACTTATCAAGTCATAAAATACAAAATCTGAAAAGTTTCTAAAACTATCAAGAAGCACATACCGGAAAGGGACATAAGGAGATCACTCTTGGTTTCCTCTAGATTGGAGAGCATATAAACTGTTCTTCTTTTGAGCACCATCATCTGTACCACCAGGGGAAACTTTCTTACCCTTTGTTATAGTAGCCTTTGTCTCAGGACAATCCTTTATCAGGTGGCCACTTTCACCACACCCATAGCAACCATCCCTACCGGTTAAACATTTACCCTCATATCTCTTACCACACCTAGAACAAGTGGGACATAGGGACTCACTACCTTTACCTTGAGACCTAGGTGTAGATTCCCTATCATCCTTATACTTAGGAGAATTAGAATAACCTTGCCGGCAAAACTTTTGTCGATTCTTAGATCGACCATATCCATACATCGAACCCATCATTTCCCCTCCTAGACCTATTTTTCTCCCTAGACCTCTCTTTCTTGAGTTTTGAATCCTCTATTTGTTGGGCAAAAACCACGAGGCGTGAGATATCTATGTCATCAACAAACATTTCCATATGATATTCTTCTTCTACTGGTTCGGACACCTCGTCATGAACCTATTAATCAAATCCCTAGGACTTTCTACCAAAGATGGAACATATTTAGACAAAAGAGTGAATCTCAAGGCATGCTCATTAACACTCATGTTGCCTTTCTTAAGATTAACAAATTCCTCCAACTTAGCCTCCCTCATCTCCCAAGGAAAGCTGACTTAAAAGCTTACACTCTATATGAACCACCTCTACCGGCCTAGAATTTTCCATTTTTCATACCAAATTTGGGCAAGATATTTCAATTGATAAGCGTCCAACTTGCTTTTTCCCTAGTAGTTACCCCCAATGATAGAAAGTGTCTTATAAACATCATCTATGAACCCATTTGGATCTTTCTCCACCTAGGAGCCACTAAACTGAGGTTTCATCCTCAAGAACTCCCTAATCCTATAAGCACCCATTCCCCTATCGGGTTCGCTAGAGCCACCACCTCTCTATTGGCTTGTGCCGTCAAGGCTTGAGCCAATAATTTCATAGAAGCCCTACACTATGCAAGAGTGACATTACCAATTGGAGGGTCATTAGGAAATCGAGGAGGATCTTGATTTTGGACTTGGAGAGGAATCCTTGATCCCCATTATCTTCTCCTTCCCTCCTAGCATTCGCCCTAGTGTTAGCCATAACCTGGTGAAATCATAGTCAAACACTAGAAAAAGGCCTACTAAAGCTAAACTCTATGGCACGAGTAAGAAAATCAAGAAGTAGGATATTTCCTAAGCATACCATAGCCTCCTATCATAGATGTGCCGAGACTCACACCTATGAATAAGACTCTACTAGACATGGTTTGAGACATCCTAAAGTTTTCCCAAAACCTTATGCTCTGATTCCAAGTTTTTCACGCCCGAGAGCACCCCCTAGACGTGATATGATGTACTTGGACCCGAAGGGATCGCATATAATCCCTTAACACACTGTAACATAAAATAATAGAAAACAAAAGAATTTAAAACTTTCTTTTGAACATAGAGTCAAAAAGCAATTCATAAAAGCCGAAGTCTTCTTGATTTCATTGTCTCAATCCATCTACGAATAATATGAATAAAATTTGTGTGACGCAGCCTATATAAAGTCTTAGAACATAAGAAAAATACATAATGGAAACATAAGAGGTTTGTCCTCGAAGCTATGACTCACCTATATTCAATCTTCTTGAACTTAGGACTCTATCCTCCGAGCAACTCAATCTCCCAACACGCTACATTTGATTAGAATGTAGGAAATATGTGTTAGCACAAGATGTACCAAGTATGAAAGCTAATATACCAACATAAACATCTCAAAAGATTAGTCAAAACCTAAGATGCAATAACATAATCATAAGATAAGAATCATAATATCACAAGTCAACATAAGACATAATCAGACGTTCATATTCAACCCTTAGTATTTCATAGTCAAGTGAACCACTTCATAAGCCACCTCCAAGCATACTTGTGCAAGGCCAAGGTAGCATCCCACAATACTACCTAAGCTCAGTACGTCTTTTTGGTCATTCTTTATCATAGACCACCCTCCTATTTAAGACCTAGGTTTTCCTTTCATAAGAGAACTACACCCCTAAGTCACTTTAAGACATACTTGTGCAATGCATGTGGGCATCCCATAATATCACACACGCTAAGCATATCTAGAAGTCACCTTATTCACATTTACCATTTCTAGGTGTCACTACAGACCTACTTCACATTGACAAGGAACTATCAACCTACGTCAATCACATCATGGAAGGCAACTATAGATAATTTCCAAGGTAGACATACAGCACATAAGAGAACACTTCAGAAGTAGCTTTAAGTCATACTTGTACCATGTATGGATAGCATCTCATACTACCATTCACAGTATGTACTCCTTTAGGCTAACTTACTCAAATGCTAACTGTCTTTTATCCTAGTCTATTGAAAAATAGCATACTACCCTGCTAGACCTATTTACCACAGAAAACATCATATCATACAATCCAAGCTATCATCAAAGGATACAAGTATACCAACCTAGCCACCATACAACCACTAATTAAGATGCAAGCTATCCTTATGGGAATAGAAATCCTCAACCCTAAGCTACCCTAAGGAGAGTATATTGTCTCAATCTTAAGATACTATGAAATGGACTTGGCATAACCAAATCAAGCTACCATGAAGAGCATTCAAACCATGCTAGTTCAAGCTACCCATAGGAGAGCATAGGTCCTAAATCCTAGGCTACCATGCCTATACTAACACAAGTTATCATGAAAATCACCCAAGCAAAGCTAGTTTAAGCTAACCTTAGGAGAGTTTAAATCCTATATCCCAAGATACCATGATATCTACAATCCCACTCTATACAATTCAACTATCCATGAAGGAATAATAAGACTCAACCTCAATGTATTATATCCTATTAAGCATGATTCATTTTAGGTAATTAACACATTCACATTCTACATATATGCAAGATATGTCATCTTCATAGACTTATTATTTAAGCCATAGTTATCAAAATTATGACTTCAAGCCCTTTATTCAAGCTTTACTCCACAATCATCATACTAGTGTAGATCACAATACATACTAGTCACAAGCATTAGGCATAGCTAATCCTAAGCATAATTCATCAAAGGCCCCCAATTCTAATCATATCAATTCATATTCTATCATACATACATAAGTCTAGTTAGTTCATGATTTCATATTATAATCATGGGTAAATCCCATTTATGAAAACAATGCAAGAGAATCTAGCAAGAATCATCAACTCCTTATCATAAGACACAAACCCACCATACTTTAAAAGTTAGAGTAAATCATGGAATTCACATAAATTCTTCATAATATCGTGAATAAACATTAATTTAATCATGTACGAGTCATATCTAATCTTTTGGAATCATACCCACCTAAAACCCATCATTGGAAGTAACCCTACCTTCATTGGGGTTCTTCTTCACAAATTTGGGGAAATTCTGGTGTAACACCTCAGAAAATATTTGACCTAAGACTCAAATCGTTCTTCGTATTGAGTGAGATTTTACCAAGGAATTAAAAATTTCTTAAGTACTAAGGTCAGGTGACCAGATTTAGCACCTTGAGTACCAAAAAGAACTTAATTGGAAAGAGCGAAATCTGAAATTTTGCAAGTTATCCTTAAGTACGAGTTTTAGGTCAAGTCCAAATGATTATAACTCTCAACACACAATGAGTTAGGTGTGCTACAAGATACCATAGGAAAGATATTTTAATTGTATTTCCAACGGCACTGAGTTTTATAAGTTTTGAGTTTGGATGAGTTAGGTATGACCTTTTGAAGTTAGGATGTCCAGTTAAGGAGAATTAGTCAAAAATAGTAAGGGGTATTTTGGTCTTTTCCTTATCCAATCAGATTTAATTAATTTTATTAAGGTTTTAAGGGTATAATCCTATTAGGTTCATTTTTATAATCCTAATATACGCCTAGGATTTTAGTTGAGAGTTCAAGAAGAGAAAAAAGAAGAGAAAAGAAGAGAAAGGAGGAAAGGATCAAAGCGTTCGTTCAAGAAATTAAAGATTTAGCTACGAACATAGTTCTTTAAGGTATGTAATCTTTCATAGTGTTGGTTTGTTCATCCACACGCCAATCATGTTATTTTCAGCGTAATTTCATTCGTAAAGTTGAAAGATTTGAGCTCTTGACGAGTTCTTGATAAGTGTTCTTAAAGTTTCATTAAGTTTTGATGTAAGATTGTACTTGGGTCACCTTTGAAATACCATATATCTTATAATATAAAGATTTACTCCATCCGTAACCTATCCAATTAAAGGTAATTGAATCCACGTTCCAACGCCAACAATTTCGCGTCAATCCAATTTCTGAGTAAAAAGTTATGATTAGTTAAGTAACCTATACAGTGTTGTTACGGATTAGCCAACAGGAAAATATTAAAATAATTGTTTTTGTCTTTTTACCTCCAAGAAACCATAAGCAAATTTCTTGAGTAATAAAAGGCTAAAAACAATCAAATTTTCATGTTCACTAATGAAAATAATAATCCTTGGTCATAGATATTTCAAGAAACTAATTCAAGAATCTCAAGAAAGATTTTCTTGATTGTTTACCTTCAAGGTAGAGTTTCAAGGCTTTTAATCAAGTTCTTATTCAATATTCTTCAAGATTCTTCAAGAATCTTGTTATTCTAGGTATATAAGTCTATTATAGTGTGGACTAGTTCGTCCTCACGCCTTACATCTGCTTTCAGATCAGTAAAAGAACAATCTAGGATTCTACCCCAAGATTTCAGTATTGTTGAGATAAGTTGATTTTGAATTCTTGAATTCATATTTATTTTAAATAATCTATTCCTAATTATTGAATTTATATTTTGTTATTGAGATCCTTCATATTATAAATCATAACTCTTGAATTCAAAATTCACATTCAAGAGAGAGTTAAGAGTAGAGTTCAAGAAAGTTTTTGAGTTCAATTATGAATCCTTTGAGATCAACTATCAATTTGAACTAAGTTTTGAGGAAGTAAGTCATAGAATAAGAAGATTCGTATACATGAGTTTCATGTAGTTATGTAGACCTTCGAGTCGAGTTGTTTCATGCCCATAATCCAGCATGAACTTCGTAAGTTGAGCATCTTTCAGAGAAGTGGTATCTTTTAAGCTCTAAGTCTTTAATTTTCGAGTTTCTAATCCATATTTGAGATTCATTCCTAATCATGTGACTATTACATATCACCCATTAAGTCCTTGAATTTAATTCTTCATGCCCATAATTCCGCATGAACCCTATAAGTCGAACAGTACTCTTGATGTAACACTTCTAAAACCCAAGACGTATTCTAGAGCCTTACATAAGTGTCATAAATTATAGACATTGTTTTAAGGTCTATTTTAATGAATATCAGTCATTTAGGAAGTCTAGAAACCAAAACGTCCAAGAACGTCCATGACGTCCTGAAACTAGTTCAATAAGGTATTAGTGTGCCTTAGCCTATTTGACTAGCTTTTAGAAGTTGGAAAATGATGAAAATTGGTGGAAGGGTGTATAACATGTATTTGAGTTGATTCAGAGTCGAAATGTCTGGGCACGACTACCCAAGGACCAATCAAGGGCCCTTGAGGAGGACCATTGTATTTTGGGGTCAAAGGACTACCCAAACTAGTGTGCACAGACGAGTGCCATCGATGGGGTGTGTGTCAATCAACGGGACGTCGATGGCCACCGTATAGCCAAAATCATGGAAGGTTCATTTTGCACAGTCTCTAACCAAAACGACGGACCAACAGGACGGAGGGTCCTGTCGTCTCACAGACGGACCGTCGATTGGGGTCTCGTCTGTGAGGGATCTGTTTTGCTGCACGTTTTCACTTAAGTCAATCAATTAATTGACTTAGTTAGAAATTTAAGTAAGTGTTAGGGGAGGTCTAATTAAGTTAGTTAACCACCTATATAAAGTCCTAACCTAATTAGACTAACTAAAACTCCCATAATTCCCAAACCCAAAACTCTCTTCCTTCTCTCTTCTTTCTCTCTCTAGTGAAGAACTCCATTGAATACCAGCTAGGGGAAGGTTTAAGGTCTGAAAAGAGTCAAGTTTCTCCTTCAATATTCATCAATTATTAAGGTATGGGATCTCTTTCCTCTAAGGGTTCCATCAAATTGATTTCAAAAGTAAGATTTTCATCTGATATGAAATTGATGTTGTGAATTGACTTGTTTATGATTTATTTTGGATATTATGAATAGATTAACATGTAATTTGACTCAATTATGTTATATCTTTATGGATTGCTCTAGTTTGTAGAAGATGACCCTTACCCCTTAACCCTAGGTTGTGATCTTGATATGAATTGTGTTATATTGGTTCAATTGACTTGGTTATTAGTTGAATTACTATTAGACGATGTTATTGTATCAATCATGGTTAAATTATGGTCCTATCATGCTAGTTCTTGAGAAGTGATCTAGGTTATGAAGTATGTTGTGAGTTTGACCTAAGTATCTTGTCTTAAGCTATGAACTAGTGATAAATTGTGATATAATGATTCAATTAGCCTTGTTATTATGTTGCTTATTGGTTATGATGATGTTACACCATAATTGGTTTGAATTAAGGGTTGATGGTAAGACCTCGATGATGAATTATGAAGGAGACTTGGTTAGTCTTGTGATCCCTATCCTTTACTTCAAATTATGGTTAATTGTGATTAAGTTATGATGTTGTATTGGAGTATGCCTCGTATTAGAATTGATAGGGTGGTATGATGTTGAATTGAAATGTCTTGATTATGGTTTGTAAGGTGTTGTCTAAGATGTAAATGTTATAAGGATGGTGAATGATTTACCAATATGCCTTATTATGAAGTGATATGTAAATTTTCTAACCTCACCTATATGAATTGCAATGAAAGGATTATACTCATGAAATTCTTATTGAGCTATGATGATGATGATGATTATACAATGGTTAGACCCTATGACCTACATTAAGTTGTGATGATTAATAAAGACATTTCAAAAGGGACTTAGCTTAGCACCGAGTGAACTTGACAATGGGAGGTGATGACTTTCCATAGAGGAAGGTTCACCCCATAGTTTACATGTGTTGTTGACTCCTCAAAGAGGGATACTCATCCATTGGATTCCCATGAGAAGAGGCAACAATTGTCAAATGGTATGTTGAGGGATTATACCTATCTCTTAGTTCTTGAACTGTGTTTCCCCCCATAGGAAGACTAGATAGTGGATCCACCTAGAAAGCTACGTTCATGTTTGGTTTTACTTTAGCCGGTAGATCACCTTCCATCGGTGTAAGGATTTATAACACCAGATTCCACACTTATCTCTTAAGGTGTATGTCGGTTAAGGCAAGTGTTCCCTAAACTAAAATGAAATAATGAAGTACAAACCAACTAAAGGGACTTAAGTGGTTTGACTTAGCCTAGTTAAGGGTGTGGGACTTTACCTATGTCTTGCACTAATTTGTCTTGAAGGGAACTTTAGAAGTTTGTGATTATGTATGAATACGCTTATAATGGTACATGATATGTATATGATGAACTTGCACATTGTTGATACTATATATTGATTAGTTTCACTTATGAATGTGTGTTGGTCTACATTGTTAAAGTATGATGATATGTACTCTTAAATGCCATGTTATGTGAAGTGGGATATTGGTCATGATTCTTGTTGGGTTACTTAATTGAGTAAGGTTATGGGGCTTTGCTTGATCATTGCACTTGTTGACTTGATAGGGGTTCATGGGTAATTGTCTTGCTTTGGTTATGGTATAATGAACTCTTATTCATGCTTGTAGAAGTTATACTTGATGATTAGAGTGGTCTTGATATTATATGCAAGTATGTTAATACGATCATTAACTTGACTATGCTTTGTATTATTGGTCTTGTGATGTACATGCCTATGACTTAAGGAATATGTCTTTTTGATTAGTATGATTTTCTTGAATGCACATAAGGTTTTCAAAGAGTAAAATATCATGTTTTCATAAAAGGTCTTTTTAGCATATTTTCATGATATGTGTGCATATGGTCTCATACTTAGTACAAGTGGTTTACTAATTCCATTTCTTCCTTTTCCCCAACATTTCAGGTTCCGATCGTTGAAGGACTTTTGGAGATGACTTTGAAGAGACTTGTAATTATTAATCATCCAAGTTAGGTAGGTCCTCACTTTCCGAGGGCAATGCCACTATCAAGCTATGAAGTTGTTTAGTATTAAAGACTCTTATGTTTCTTTCCTTTTCATTTGGATACTAAACGTTGTATGACCTATATGAGGTCTTATCGTATTGATGTTGAGATATGCTTAATTTGACATACTCTTATTAGATGGTTATGAGATGAGTCGACTATTTGAGACTATGTTATATTCTATATATCTATGTGTAATAAAAGTAGAAGACTAAGTAATCTTCCTATACGAAGGGTCTATATATACTCGATATATATCATTTTTTTGTATGTCGAGGTCTATGTAAACCTCAATGTAGTAGTAGTAAAAAGTTTTTAATTTTCCGCTAATTTTTGACCTATGAATGTAATGATGTAAGCTAAGAGGCTAGTGTTAGTCCTCAAAGAGGACGCCGACGCCGATTACGTCTAGGGGGCGTTCTCGGATGTGGCACTTGAGATGAGAAGTGTTTTTGAGTCCTTGAGTTGAGTAGTTCATGCTCATAATTCTGCATGAACTCTCCAAATTGAACATCATAAATTATCCAGAAACGCATATCACGAACCTTGAATGCATAATCTAATTCAAGGAAAGTTAAGATCAAAGTCAAGAGAAGTTAAGAGCCAAATCTAGAAGTTAAGAGAAAGTCAAAGTAAAGTTTATAAAGTTTTCAAAAGTCTCACAAACATTTCACTTTGTTTTAAAGACTTAAAGTTTAAGCTGAATAAAGAGTAAAAATTGAAGTCATTTATTCAAAGAAGTATATGGGGACTATGTATTCCCAAAGAGTTTTAAAATGTTCACATTTGAGAAAGAAAGGAAATATCGATTCAATAGAGCTTTTAAGCTAAGTTTTGAGTAATTATCTCAAACCAAAGAAAGAAGTTGTTTTAAAAACATATTAGTTGCTAGTTCATATTAACTCAAGTCTCCATAAACCATGTAGTCATCATGGGTATTAAAGGGTCATACTTTTTAGATGATCACTTAAGTTAAGCTAGTGGATCCAGCGTGGGCAAGACGATATATCACCACTTAGGCTCATAGTGGTGGTTGTCGGTTAGAGAAACTCTCACAATAGTAATTACATGGTTCCTCAAGGGGTTCTGCTTAGAGTGAATGGGGGTATGGGACTTCATTCATGCATTGCACAAGTAGACTTTGAGAGGGAGCATGTTATGTGTTTTATGATATTATGATTATGAGTTAACATCATGTTTTTAAACAACTTTTCTTTATATTTCACTTATTTTAAACTGCTTTATATTGAAACGAGTTCAGTTAATTATCATGATTTTAGTACCTTAAGTTGAGTATCTTGAGTTGATATGTGCTTCATTGAATCGAGTATCATATCTTTGAAGTTGAGTATCTAATCTTTGAGTTGTGTATTTATCCTTGAGTACTTCTGAGTTGAGTAAGTTTGAGTAGTTTTGAGTATCCTTGAGTATTCCTTGAGTTGAGTAAGTTTGAAAAAAAGGTAAGTATATTTCCATTTTTATCAAGTTTAAGCTTCTGTAATACTTTAGAAGTCCCCTTACATTTCACGTACTGAGTCATTTGGCCTGCATCTTCTCATGATGCAAACACAGGTATTCAAGATCTTCAACAGTAGCTTCGTTGATACATCCGGGAGTTCGAGTTAGCTATGGTAAGCCTCCTTACTTCCGAAGGATTTGATTTACCTTTCATTATATCAGTTGTTAGGATGTCGTGGGTCTTTTCCCAACTTCAATCTTTATCAGTTAGAGGCTTCATAGATAGTCAGCATTGTTGATAAGTCTGTATAATTTATTTTATTAAATGTTTTAAAGACTTAAGTTGCATATTTTATGGCGAGTTTAATATATATATATATATATATATATATATATATATATATATATTCTTTGGACTTAAAGTTTTGTATTTCAGTTTCATGAATTTTATTTTGTTTTAAGCTTTTGTATGCTTAAGTTAGTTTTCCGCTTGTAATTAGCCAGGATGAGGTTCGCTTGGGGACCAACAATGGTTCTTGAGTTCCGTTCACATCCAAGGTGTAGACTCGGGTGGTGATATTTTGGGGACTCTATGCGTGGAAGAACCCATGAATGAAGAGCTTAACATACCTTAAACAAAGCTCTAACACAAGGCTTAAGCAATGGATCTTTTGATTTTGTCATTAACTTCAACCCTAGTTTCTTCTTCAATTAAGGTTCTTCTTAGAGAGAGAAATATTTGAAAGAGGAGTGATTTGGGGTTTTGAATTGGGTCTAATTTAAAATGACTTTAATTTGGGGGTTAATGACTTAAAATAGCCTAATTGGGTGAATAAAAGACATCATAAACGACCCACTATTAATCCTAGTCGAATAGGAGTTTATCCAAACGTCCCTCAGTTAACAACCACTTTGATGATCCGTGAAGGGAACCATGGTCGTGATGGTGCCCGTGGTCCATGGACCAGTATCTCCCCCAACCCTTCTTTGCCCACAACCACTAAGGCACCTTCACGGGCACTTTGACGGGTCGTCGTCAAACCAACGGCTCATGAAGTGCCTCGTGAGCTTGGGGCAGTGTCTTGGCCTCTTGGCCTGACCTCCCAAGTGTGTAAGGCACCTTCAAGGATCCCTTCATAGACCGTGGTCCACACCATTGGTCATAAAGGTGGTCGTGAAACTTTGGCTGTAGCCACCACGGTAGAGGAACCTTTGCCCTTTAGCTTAGGCTTTCCCTTTTACCTTGGTGGTTGCCCTTCCCATGCACCACCAACCTCATAAAACTCATCTAGGATACTAGGTCTAATATATACCTTGATCTTCAACCATTAAATTCCTCATTCTAAACACGTAAAGTTTCAGTTACGACTCTATTTGTCAACCAAAACACCTTAGAACCCTAGCATGTCGCTCTAGTTTGGTCTATTAGTTTTGGGGGTGTTACAGTCAAATTTCTTTTCAATATAATGAGACAGTGACAAAGCCAAACCTTGTGGAGTCGAAGAATTTTTATCCACAATATACCGTCTGCCATTCCATGGTCTTTCATTTCAAACTACTAGTAAGCATTTTTAGCAGAATTTATGTTTGATAAGTCTCTACCAATGATTAACATATCATTCACTTACAAACAAACAATGACCTTATGATCTGAAGTTTCGTTAATGTAACACATTTGTTACATTCATTAATCTTAAATCTGTTTGCCGACATTGTTTTGTCAAACTTTGCATGCCACTGTTTAAGTGCTTGTTTCAGTTCATAAAGTGACTTCATAAGTTTGAACACTTTTATTTCTTTACCAGGAAAAACAACCTCTCGGGTTTTTCCATGTAAATTTATTCCACTTACTCTTAGTTTTAAAAAAGTTGTTTTAACATCCATTTGATGGATTTCAAGATTATATATTGTTGCTAGTGCAATTAACATCCGAATAGATGTAATACTTGTTAGTGACGAGTATGTATCAAAGTAATGAAGACCTTCCTTTTGTTTGAAGACTTTGACTACGAGTCTTGCTTTGTACTTGTCAATACACCATTAACCTTCATTTTCCTTTTAAATATCCATTTTGATTCTAACGACTTATTTCTGGGAGGAAGATCAACAAACTTCCAAGTATGGTTATTCAAGATTGATTCAATCTCACTATTGACAGATTCTTTCAGAAAGATGAATCCTTAGAGGACATTGCTTCTTGGAAGGTTTGAGGCTCATTATCAATGAGAAATGTCACAAAATTTGATTTGAAGCAAGTAGCGGTCCTTTGACGCTTACTACGCCTTGAATTTTATTCATTTTGTATATTTTTCTTTGGTTCATCTTGAGGTCATTTAAACCTCCCACTAGAATCTTCATATCTAGCTTTATACGGGTAAATGTGTTCAAAGAATTTGGCATTATCTGATTCGATTACCGTATTGTCATGAATATTTAGACATTCAAATTTATGAACCAAAAATTGACATGTCTTAATATTTATAGCATATCCAATAAACATACAATCCACAATCATTGATTCTATTTTCAACCTTTTGGGCATAGGAACGTGCACTTTTTCTATATACCCCCACACTTTGAAATATTTCCAGTTGAATTTCTTTTCATTCCATTTTCATACGAAATAGATTTTGTCTTTCTATGAAGCACTCTATTGAGTATTCGATTTGTTTTAAGGATAGCTTTCCCCACAAGTTTTGTGATAAACTTGAACTTATAAGTAAGACATTCGTCATTTTCTTCAAAGTTTGATTTTTTCTTTCTACAATTCCATTATTGTGGTGAATAAGGGGCAATCGTTTGATGAATAATTCCATTTTTTAAACATATTTCCGCAAATAGAGATTCATATTCTCCACATCTATCACTTCTATCTTTTTATCCAACTGATTATTAACTTCAGTCATGCTTACTTGATAGCAAATAAACATAACAATATCTAGTATAATCATCAATAAAGTTATTAAATACTTTTTTCCAGCACGTGTTAATATTGATTTCATATCACAAATGTTTGTGTGAATCATATCTAAAGGATTGAAATTTCTTTCAATAGACTTATAAGGATGCTTAACAAACTTAGCTTCCATACATATTTGACATTGTGTTTTATTGCACTTAAAACTAGGCAATACTACCAAACTAATCAATTTTTTAGAAGGTCTTATAATTGACATTTCCTAAATGTTCATCTCATAAACCACTCGACTCAAGCAAGTAAGTAGAACACATAAACCACTCGACTCAAGCAAGTAAGTAGAACAAGAACTTTTATTATTAGTAATAGAAATTACATTGAGCTTAAACAAGTTGTCGCAAAGGTAGCCCTTTCCAACATACACTTTATTTTTACTAATTAAAATTTTGTTAGAAACAAATACACATTTGAATCCATTTTTCGTAAAAAGTGGAGTGAGAACCAAGTTCTTTCTTAATTTTGTAACATGTATCACATTTAAGAGAGTCACCACCTTGCGAGATGTCATCTTCAAGAGAACTTTGCCCGTTCCTTCAACCTTTGTAGTTATCAAGTTTGCCATGTAAATCCTGTCATCACCTTGAGTAGGCTCATGTGATGCAAAAAGTTCTTTGTTGGCGCATACATGGTAGGTGGCATCGAAATCTATCCACCACTCTATTGGATTGTCAACAAGATTGAATTCATAAAGCATAGCACATAAACTATCATCTTCAAATTCAACAACATTTTCTTGATCTTTCTTATTTGCTTTTTTGGGAGCCCTACAATCTATAGCCCTATTAGGTTAACTACTTTGCTCCACAACCTTATTGTCCTCTTCAATTATCAATCTTACAATGAGATATTCAAGGGACATCTCTTATCCCTTATGCTTTAAGTAATGTTTGAAGTCCTTCCACAAAGGAGGTAACTTCTCAATCATAGCAGCTATTTGGAAGGCCTTATTAATAACTAGACCTTCCGCAAGGAGATCATTTATAATCACTTGCAATTTCTGAACTTGAGTAGCAACAGATTTCTTATCTACCATCTTAAAGTCCAGAAACTTTGCCACGATGATTTTTTTCAATCTGACATCCTCCATCTTATACTTTTTTTCTAAAGCATCCCAGAAGTCTTTGGAAGTTATATTATTGTACACATTGTACAAGTCATCATGAAGCTCATTCAGAATATAGTTCTTGCATAAGAAATCAGAATGCTTCCTAGATTAAATAACCATAATGCATTCACCTTATGGAGTTGAATCCGCTAACTCAGGAACACTTTCTTTGATGAATCTTTGTACAGTCAAAGTAGTTAAATAAAATAGCACCTTTTGCTGCTACCTCTTGAAATCCATGTCAGTGAATATTTCAGGTTTTTTCGCATAGCAGGTGCAACACTTGTACGACTCGACGAAGCATATTCATTACACCAATTTTCGATGTCGTATCATTCATGACTTTAATTTCATTAGTCAGCTTGTTGTCAAAAAAGACGAGCACACTTAGTGTCTTCAAATAAAGACTTGATCTTTATTTCTAATTTGTGTCTAGTTTGACGATGAAGTTTATAACTCTCAATCGTTAACCAAATGAAGTTTGATTTTCTGACGAACTTTTTAGGCTCTCCAAGTCAGTATCAAGTTCAAACAGAGCATAGAAACACAAAGGTTTTAATTTCCAAAAAATAATTATAAATAAACTATTGTCATATATTTCTTCATATTTCAAACATTAAAGTTCCAATTATAAGATAATTATAATTTCCTTAAGATTGTTAAATTTCTCGTAGTGCAAAATCTTTTTTTCCAACAAAACAACTTCAAACAAATTTCATGCAAATAATGAAATATACAATATGAAGTTAAATAAATTTCGGAAACAAAATCATATAATGAATAAGATAAAAGGAAGAAGAGTTAAGTCCTCTAAATTCAGAGAATTTTCTTAAGGAAATTATTCCCCTCAAGTACCCGATATTATGAAATATATCCTTCTAGGATAAAATGACTCACGACAAACAAATAACCGTACCTCAAATTTGTTATCCAGTCAACCACTCATTGACTTGTAGTCACACTTGAAGTTTTTGGAAACGCTAAAACTTTTTTTATTAGTATGTAGTTTTTTTCTTCTTGTAAACTTGTTTCAAAAACTTATCCAAAAATCTTATATATATATATCTGAGAAAGAATCAGATATTTATAGCCTATAGGTGAGCACATCATTCATGCATGATACGTGAAAAAATAGCCTAGATATACGAAATATTGCATGAAAATATGACATGTTGCATTCATTTGTTATAAGTATTCATGAATGAAATAACTCCATTGATACTTGCATCACTTTCACATATTTAATTCACCAATCTTTATTGTATGTATCATTATCCATTCGCACATTATACAATGAACCCAATAATCATTTTAGAGAAGTAATATGAAGCTTTAGAGAATTAGGAGGGGCAGGAAGACAGAGGGGAGATTAAGGGAAGATTGTCAGAAGAGGAAAACAACATACAGGAAGACAAGAAAGAGGAGAAAGAAAAGAAGAATCTCGTCCAAAGAGAAAAAAAATTCCAAGGAAGAAAAAATGGTACACAAAGATCTAATAGTATAGTAGATAGAGAAAAAAAGCTGAGGAGTTTGATTGAAGTGCGGGAGAATCAAAGCGCCTAGAAGACACAATAGAAAGAAGGGATATGAGAGATACAAGGGAGACTTGTTTGGCAAATAAAGAGGAGCAGTCAAATTGATACACAAAAGGAAGATACCCCAAGATATGAGCATAGTATTCCTAAACTCAAAGATTTTATGAAAAAGGATAGTCAATACAAAATGAAAACAGAGGATGGGGACATCAAGGGTAACATTGATAAAATAAGCAAAGATGGGGATTTGTCACCAAGGCAAACAATAACAATAAAAAATAGAAACCCAAACTTCAAAAATCAATACAATGAGTAGGAAGGGTTCCAACTAGGGGCGGAGCTACACTAGGCTTAGGGTGTTCAAGCGGACACGCTTCGTCGAAAAATTATACCGCATATAAAATAATCTTTTAAATTGTTAAATAACACATTTTGGACACCCTGATAACATCAAAGAGTCTTGGCTCATTGGTTTCGAATGTCCAGCGGCTGCACTTTTTATTTTACCTAATTTATTAATACAATATTATCAATTATTGTTACACCTAATTTATTGATAAAATATATTATCAATTAAGTTAATATTTAGTATTAAATTAGAGAGAAAGGCTACAACTTAAAAATTTAAGAAAAACATAAAATTTTAGTAGTCAATTGATCTTTTAATTAATTAGACTTTCAATTTTTCTTTTCATTGAAATTTTTAATAAAATTTAAAAGCAATTATTTAATATAAAGTTAATAAGTAATCCTATTTTTTTATTTTTTTTTATAAATTTACTAAAAGTAAAAAAGACTCCATATAGAATTACTTTTAAAAGAAAACTCATTCGATTCTACTATTAATTTTTTATGTCTCGTTGTTAGTCCCGAGAGATTCGTAAAATCTTGAAGCATAAAAGTGATTTCATTCTAAATGAATTTTCACTTTTTTCAAAGCTAATTAGTACTATGTAGTTTAATTTTAAAATTTTTGGTATTATTTAAAATAAATTATCTTTAAAGTAATATAGTTTGATTTAAAAAATTTTAGTACACTCATTCGTTAAATTAATTTTATTTACCTATGCGATTCATGAACACCCTTCGTAAAATTTATGACTAAGCCACTACTTCCAACCCCACATCAAATAAATGATTAACAAGTTTTTTATCTGAAACATTAGATTTATTAGATATCAAAATGATTTTGAGAGACTAATGAAAGTAAACAGAAAACATCATCATTAGATTTATTAGATGTCAAAATGATTTTGAGAGACTAATGAAAGTAAACAGAAAACATCATTATTCATACGTTGTTTTCATAGAGCTATTTCAAAATCCATTGGAGCTGGAAGAACCTATAAGGAAGTTAGGAATGACATAATTGAAAGTCTATTTTGGATTTGTTTGTTTTGACATAATTTACAATACATATATGAAATTCTTTATGAGTTTTGTATATGAAATATTGGATTACCTACTACCAAGAATAGGGTAGGTGTCATCATGACCTCAATTTTTTGTCGCTACATATATATAATTATTAGTGTCCAACACCGCAGTAGTAATAAAACTGATCTTCCATAACCTCGACTAATCTTGTATTACTATGTCCTCTTTTTTTAATAATACAACAAGAAAATATATTTTTCTTTAGATATGTAACTGATAGCATTATAAAATTAATTTATATCTCCATTATCTTTTTGGATCAAATAAAAGAGTGGATAATTTTATAAATTAAAATATAACTAAATTATTGAATATTAGAATTTCATTCTTATAAGTATTATAGAATCAACTTAAAATAATAATGTAAAAATTAAAATAGGAGAAACAATATACTATAATTTTCTTATTTCATACATAAAATTTCAAAACTTATACTATGACATAATGATGGTAACAAGGTAGTCTTAAACATAACATAAAGGCTAAAGTCATTTGCGATCTTTCAAAGTTGTTCGATAATTCACTTAGACACCTCAATTAGAAATTGTACCTATTGAACACTTTTACCATTTAAAACATGTACCTATTGAATACATTTTTGGTGAATGGCATCATGTGTAATACACATCCAAAAAGGCGAGAGAAGCCAAATATATATCTTTTGAAAGAATCAAATTAGACATGTCAACATTAGAAATTAATGTAATTTTTTTTTAATCTACACCTGCATTCTTTCTATTTTTCTCAATGCAACAGACTCATTTGCTTTCGCCACCATCATCGACAAACCCATTTATTCTTGCATTCTTTTTTTTTTCTAGCATGACCCCATCATCATCATTATCGTTGTTATTTTCTTCATTAGAAAAGTATTAACTAAAGAAATAAAAATTAAATTGAGTTAAAAATAATTTTGACATTTTTCCGACAAGACTAATATGAATTTAAAATTATTTTCTTTGAAATCGCTAAAAAATTCAAATTCTAAAGAACCCAAAATAGTGTAAAAGAATAAATATCAACAAATCTTGATTATTATTCAAAAGAAAAATGACAAATCAATATTGAATTAGAATAAAGGAGAGGACGTAGGTGTACGATTATCGAAGTATACGGTTTTAGCTGGAGACTGCTGTGTGCTTTCCAGCAAAGAAGAAAATGAGGAAGAATGAAAGTCGGGTGAGAGTTTTGGCGAAGAAGAAAAGGCAAAGAAGAGTTTTCCTTTTTCTTTTTTTTTTGGCTGAAAATAATTTTTTATTTTATTTTATTTTTTATTATATATTTTAATTATTATTATGGGCCCAATGTCACGTGTCCTTTTTTGATTAGTTACTATTTCATGTCATCGCGAATATATGAAATAATTTTTATTTTTAGTTGATTGTCAAAAAAATATCTAATAGATATTTTTTTAATAATAAAAGTGTTCAATAAGAATTAATTTAAGATAAGATGTCGAAGTGAAATATAAAAACAATTTTAAGTGGCTATTGACTTAAGCCTAACATAAATGATTAACCATAGAGATCATGAACAATATTATGGAGGTGTGAGAGGTCACAAAGGTATATGAGATCGTTATTTGCAAAGGAATAGACAATAATAGTTTTGAAAATTGGACTTCCAATAATTATAATACAATTGACATCTTATAAAAAGATTTTTTTGACCAAATTAAAATTACAACTTTTTACTTCTTTACCAAAATAATATCTAAAATGACATTAGTAAAAAAAAATTTATGAAACAAAGAAATACCAAATTAAAGATAATACATTTTTAACATTGATTTAGATTACTTTAAATTACAATATATGTATATTGAATCTTTATAAACTCTCTTTCATAAAAGTATTCATGTGTATAGATTAAATTTGAACGTTTATTAACAAAGACAGTGATAAAAATAGTTGGGAGATTTTGAGTCGATGATTTTATTGTGACCTCCTTTGAAATTTTGTTTGCAAAGATTATCATATGTCGTATCATCATGAGAAACTGAAACACATCTTCCGATGTGATTGTCAGCGTACATTTAAAATCATCTCCTTGAAACGAACCTGAAATTCAAATATAATTGTACATTTTTTTAATTTGAAGATTTAGAATTTTTTAATATTACATACAAAATATAATATAGAGAAAATAAATATATAAATACATTATTTAAATTCGTCCCAATATTGAAATGAAAGAAAGACCTTATCCCAGCATTAAGGTCTATATCAGACACTCTTCTAAAATTGTCTGAAAGACCTCATATTCAACTCGTTACCTCATCCACATAGCATGAACTCTTTCCAAGTGCTTTCTCCTACTATGATGGAGAACTCTAAAGATTTATTGGCATTATTTTTAAAATTTAAATAATCACTTTCAATGTTCATTTTTTTTTTGTGAAACATATCATTATTTTACTACTAATAATAATAACACATTTATAAATAGAAGATATTACACTACATGTGTCAATGATTTGATTTGGGTTTGTTTCACTAAAGGACAACCAAACTTATTAAGTAGATTTTTCAGCTATTGGAACCAAGACAAATCAATTAAGCCAATTTTTTTTATACTTCTTTGATTTTGTTGATTAATTTGTTTTTTTTTTCTTTTTGCTAGTTTTTTTAAAAAATGTATACAATAATATATTTTCAATTTGTTCTGAACATGAAGAAACATTCTTGGATTTATCAAAATAAAAATTATAAATCAAACAGAAAAGTGAAAGCACATATTGAATTGTTATAAAGTCGAACACCACTGATCAACTGCAAAAAAAAATAAAAAAAATGAACTTCTAGAGTACTTTTAAAAAAATATATATGCATATATAATTAAAATTCTTAATTAGGTATTTTTACAGTCAATTTAGTTCCACCATTTCATTTTTTTTCAAAAGAAAAGTATTTTAAAAACCTAATAATAAAAACCTAATAAAATGCTATCAATTTCGAGAATCAAAGCCAAACTAAATCAAAGGCGTGCCTAATTTTTTTTCTATTTATTTCTATTTTATTTTAATATTTTATGTTTTAAGAGGATTAAGGATGTGACTTAAATATTTTTGATATTTGTATACTATGACACAAAATAATGAATATTAATCATAGAAATGATAAGACAATTCGAAAAAAAGTTATTGAGACATTTATTTTTATAATTAGTTCAATAATAAGTAGGAAGATAAACAAAAAAAAATCACCAAAGTATAGATATAAAGTACCACATTATTCTAGTCCAACAATTATTATATAGATAGATAGATAGATAGACCTTTAAGAATCACCAATTTCTTTCCTAGGAAAATCAGCACATTATTTTAGAAGAAAAAGTTAACATTTACCCGGTATAAAAAAGAATTATATATGTAACACTTCAAACTTAATCGAACAATATTGTTCTTGGAAAATACATACCTTATATTTGAAAAATAACTAATTATCCCCACAAAATTTCTTCTTCATTTTGTCAAACTTGTACAAAACTAATTTGACACTGTCATAAAAAACGTCTTCACTTTGTACTCATGTTTGGCTACTATGACAAAAAAAATTTATGCAAAACATTTATAATCTTCATGAACATGGTAGCCATGCATATTTCCGCGTCACTTTTTATATATTCTCTCTCTTAGTTATTAAATAAATGATCAATGAAGAAAAAATAAACAAAAACGGAAAAAATGAAGGAAACATGAAAATAAATATCAAACAACTCCATATAATTGTTATTTATAGATTGTTTGAGTCCTAAGAATTAGATAGAAGGAAGTTGAAAAGACATTATTCAAGTGGAATGCAAAAAGATGAAGTTTTTTTTTTGTAACACGTGAATTACAATTGAATACAATAAATATGATAGATTTTAAAATTATTAAACAAATAATTAATAAAAAATGAATGAAGAAAATTAAAGAAAAATTATCAAAAAACAAAAAAATGAATCCTCATTTTAGAAGCATGCCACATCAACAACCCTATGATCCAGCTTATATTATTATATAGATTCCAATAGACATTTAAGAATAACATTGATATACTTGTAACATATAGATATAGATCTTTAGTAGAAGAAATAATCTAAAAAATCAAAATAAAATGACAAATCAAACTCTAATACATTTTATGCAATTTAGGACAATTAATTTTTGAAATAAATAAAGAAATAAAAAAGAAAGAAAAAAGAAAGGAAAATAAATGATTTAAGGAAATGCATAACACTATTGATGAATTTAAAGAAAGAAATTTAAAAAATTAATATCATCAATGATGAAATGATTTGAATATGGGCGTATTTGATAATTCAATTTTGAGGTAGAATTTTTTGTCTTTTCAAAATTTGGAAAAGTATTTTAAAAAAAAGAAAATAATAAATAAACTTCCACATAATTTTCAACAATTATCTAAGAAAAATATAAGAAAAAATGTCAAAATAAAATTGATTAAAATAAACAAATATCTGAAATAAGAAGGTTGTCATCTTTTTCTAATTTTAGTTTTATTATTACACATATATATAAATGAATCTTTAGCCGAAGAAGTGATCTAAATTATAAAAAGTTAAAATTCATAAAAGATATATATTTGATTTTTATCATGTTATAATAACAAATATCTTGTAAAACTAAATTAAAAAAGTTAAAAAAATTATTTAAAAAAATGCATTAAGGAAATGATATAAATGAAAGTAATAATCAAAATGAAGTAAGAAAAAATAATATGATTGATCATGAATGGAATTAAATGTAGTCACTTAGATATTCAGTAAAATTTGAAGGTAAAATTTTTAGTTTTAAAAATTAAAAATATTAAATTTAAAAATGAAAAAAAATAAAAAAGTCAATAAATTTTAGGCCTTATATATATATATATATATATATAACAAACTTCAATTAAAGTTATATAAAAGAAAAAAAACTATAATTAAAGATAAATAAGAAAAAAAACGTTTTAAGAGAAAAGAAAACATTTTAAGAGGAAAAAAATGGAAATTAAAAATAAATGACAAATTAAAGTCTATTTATGTATAATAAAAATGCATTTTTTTAAAAAAAAGTTATACCAGTTAGTTTTAAAATAAATAAATAAAAGAACAAAGAAACGAAAAAATAATAATTTAAGGAAATGATATAAATTACATTAATGATGAGCTTAAGGAAAGGAAATTTTAAAAATTAATAGCATCTATTAGAGCCGTTAATATGGACTAGGCCCGTTGGGCCGGCCTGGCCTAACCCGGGATTTAATAGGGCTGGACTAAGATTTTTGGAGCCCATTTAAGAAAAGGGCTTTTTATCCCGGCCTGAATAAACCTGCTCATTTGGGGGGGCTTGAGAAATATCGGTAGGGCCGGCCCGTGGGCAAATAAAAAATAATTAAAAATATAATATAATATTAAAATTTAAAAATAACGAGAGTCCAAAATCAAAACAATTTGTTTAATATTTCTATTTACATATTTATACTTTTAGTTGAAAAAAAATTAATAAATATCAAGGAAAATGCACAAGTACCCCATAGACTATGACCAAAATCTCAGTGACACACCTTAACTAAACTAAGGTCCTATTACCCTCTGAACTTTTTTTTTTTGTAATTTTATACAACTTTTGTCTTATGTGGCACTCTATGTGACTCCACACAATTGAGCCGCGTCGGAGATATTTGGATGCCACGTAAGAGGTACACAAAATTACAAAAAAAAAAGTTCAGGAGGGGTAATATGACCTTAGTAAGGTGTATCTTTGTAATTTCGGTCATAGTATTGGGGGTACTTGTGCATTTTCCCTAAATATTATAAAGATAATTTTATTTGTGAATTTGATTAACAAGTAGTGACTGTCACGCTTCTTTTTTTTCTCTCTCAATATTTTAAATTTTTTATTGTTTTTTTTACTTTTTGAAAGAAAAAGAGTTTTTCCAATTAAAGTGACGTTTTGAAAAGGGATAATTATTATTCAGAGTCGCCACTTGGAATTGAGTTTTGGTGTTCAAGTCACCTTATTTAAATCCCTAATCAAAAGGAAATTTGACTCTATTTTTTATTGGTCTGCGAACTAGAAATTCGGGTAAGGTATTCTGTTGACCGAGGGGAAGGTGTTAGGCACCCCTCGAATCCCGTGGTTCTAGCACGGTCGCTTTATTAATTTTGATATGACTTGACTTAATTTTGGATATTATATTTTTTAAACTTAATAATAAATTTTTATTTACCCAAATTTATTGTTTAACTTATTTGAAACTGACTAATTTATTTGAAATGATCTTATTTTTTTTTCCAGGGTATGTCCATTTATTTTTTAATATCTAATATTTTGAAAGTAGAATTTATATAGGAAAGAGATTTTATTGTTTAAATAATTTTAGGATTATTATTTTTTAGTTACATTTTTAAATAAGAGGTAAAATTTTAAGAGATTTACTATTAGTTTTACAAGGAAAAAATTTAATTTTTTTTTAATGCTGCACGTTTTTTTTTTAATTATTATCTTTGATATTTTTTTTTATATTTTTTTTTATAATAAAGTAATAATTTTTAATTTTGATGGACATTCGTTTAAACTCACTCTTATTATATTTCTTTTTTTTACTTTATTTTTATAAAAAAAAACTTACGTTTTTGTTAACTTTTTTATTATTATTTTATTTCTATTTTCCTTTCATCCTTTCTTTTATTTTTTTTTAACTTTCTGTTTTATTAACTTTTTTATTGTATTGTTATTTTATAAAATTTGTCTTCTTCTCCTTTTTTTTTTTTTATAATTTTTGTTACTCTTTTTCACGTTCTTTTTTTTATTCTTTTTATTTCTCCTTCTTTTCTTTTCTTTTCGTTTTTTTTTTCTTTTACACGTTTTTTTTTCTTAATTTTTTTTTCACGTTTCAATATTATGTTTTATATTTTTTTTTATTCTGCTTCTCTTTATTTTATTTCTTTGATTTTTGATTTTTCACGTTTTTTTTCTTTTTCTTTTTTTTCTTTTTTTTAAAAAAAATTTCTGTTATTTTTCCTTTTTTTTAGCTGTTTTTTTTTTAGTTTTATACTTTCTTGTTTTTCTTTTTTATTCTTTCTCATTATTTTTAATTTTAGTTATGACTCTGATTAATATTTACATATTCTCTCAATGATAAATTTTTAATAATTCGAATTAGATAACCATCTTATACTTATTTTAAAGATAATTTTTAATTCAAATAACGTGTTAAAAAAATTTGAAATATATTACACATAAGTTTTTTAAATTACTTAATCAATTAAAAATTTTAGTTTACATCCTAATCTAACAAGTTTATAAATTTTATTTATTTATTTTTTTAGTGAAAAATTAGGCTCTAGAAAAACATTAGCTATTAAATATCACAAAATAAATTCTAATATAAATTGCATCTAAAAAAAATAACAGACACTAATAATAATGCAAAAAAAATGTATGATACATCTTTTATTTTATCTTATTTTTGTTAGCAAGAAACATTTTTTTTCATTCTTCAGATCGAGAAAAAAAATAAATAAAAATCTTAACATGCATCACATATTGATATTGCATAATAATAACATACGATTCAAAGAACTTCATATTGTTAGATTCAAATTTTCATACAACATTACATTTAAATAATGCGAGAGATTAGAATTACCTCGCTGCGAAGATGGATATCACGAAAAATAACTCCTATGATCTACTGATTTGAGCCACGAATTTGGAACCACGACAAAAAAACTCTAACTCTGACCTAATTCTCAAAAGAATGACTCACTTTTCTTCTCTTTGTGTTTGCTCTATATATTTCTCTCAGTATTTCTCTCTTTTCCTCTCTGTATTTCTCTGTGTCTGTGTATCTGTGTGTACATATTTTTTTTCAACTGAACGTGTTTTTTATAATAATTTTGGCTGAGAGTCTGGTGCTAATTAAAAGGAACGTAATAGAGTGGGATTAGAATTTAATTTGAAATATTGTTGAGGGAAATGGGGTTGAGATAAGGATATAAAATAAATAGATAATAATAATAGAAAATTAACAAAATAAAAATAAATAAAAAAATGTGTAAAGTTTGTAAAACAAACGTCCAAAAGAGAGAGAGAAAAAAATAAAAATAAAAAATAAATAAATGGGATGAGATTTTTTAGTAAAATAAGTTAGGAAGTTGGGAATAATTAGGATAAGGTAAAACAAATTTGAAATCTTTAGGACTCCTCTTTTCTTTTCTTTTTCTATACTTTTTCATAATATTTTCTATATTATTATTATTTTTAGACTAGATAATTAACAAATAACTTAAATTCCCAACTTCTATTTATCAATTTTTTTTATTAAACTATAATTGATCTTATAATTTTTATTAATTTATAATTTATCATTATTTTATTTTATTTTAAATATAACCCCTTTTAAATTGGTGTAAAATATATTATGTTTTGGTAAAAAATTAGGTGTTCACAGTATGCCCCTCTTTGCTTGAAAACATGAAGAGTTTTCATGCAAAGACGTGAATAATGTGACTAATTTTTTACTGAAATATTTGTGGCAAAAATGTGAAAAATTTGTAATAGAGAAGAGGTTTGACTGTGTCCTAACTTTTTAAAAACTACCTATCCTAAGTTGATGATAAGGAATCAGGCGTAGTTCCAATGAGTTAGGTAGTCGAGTGAGGTTTTGTCGAGATTCCGGTTCGTAGCTCCAGCTATTACATAAAAAAAATGCAGAAGGAAAGATATGAAATCCTATCTACTCCGATAGTGCTAAGTCTTCATTTTGGATTCTCAGATATTGCTTCACCATCTTTGGTAGGTTCATCGATTCCCGCCCTTTGCTCTGGACATCTGAGTTTAAGACTTGAAACTTCATGACTTGACTTCAGCTACTGACGTTCTTCCGCATGATATTCTTGAAAACTTATTTTCTTGAAAGGATGAATTCTTTTATTTTTGAACTGCAAATTTGTGTACTGTGTAGAAACCTGCACACAAAACAAAATTTTCTGCCTAGTTTGCACTAAGAAATTTTGTGAGTTATTGATGAAAGCTATAAAAGTCTATACTAATAATAAAAATAATGTTTTTGTAGCCTATTACAAAATATAACAAAAAAAAAAGACAAAACGGAGTTTTGTAATCAAATTGCAATCAAGGGTAATTGTGCCCTGTGAAGACATGAAAAATAAAATAGGGGTTATTGTGCACTATATGCAACCCAGGGGTTATTGTGCCTCTGAAGACATGAAAAATAAAATAGGGGTTATTGTGCCCTATATGCAACCAGGGGTTATTGTGCCCTGTGAAGACGTAAAAAAAATGATAGAGGTTATTGTGCCCTATATGCAATCAAGGGGTTATTGTGCCTTGTGAAGACATTAAAAATAGGATAGGGGTTATTGTGCCCTATATGCAACCAGGGGTTATTGTGTCCTGTGAAGACATGAAAAATAGGATAGGGGTTATTGTGCCCTATATGCAACCAGGGGTTATTGTGTCCTGTGAAGACATGAAAAATAGGATAGGGGTTATTGTGCCCTATATGCAATCCAGGGGTTATTGTGCCCTGTGAAGACATGAAAAATAGGATAGAGGTTATTGTGCCCTATATGCAATCCAAGGGTTATTGTGCCCTGTGAAGACATGAAAAATAAGATAGGGGTTATTGTGCTCTATATGCAACCAGGGGTTACTGTGCCCTGGGAAGACATGAAAAATAGAATAGGATTTATTGTGCCCTATATGCAACCAGGGGTTATTGTGCCCTGTGAAGACTTAAAAAAATGATAGGGGTTATTGTGCCCTTTAAGCAATCCAGGGGTTATTGTGCCCTGTGAAGACATGAAAAAAATGATAGGGGTTATTGTGCCCTATTTGTAATCCAGGGGTTATTGTGCCCTGTGAAGACATGGAAAAAAAAAAAGATAGGGGCTATTGTGCCCTATATGCAATCCAGGGGTTATTGTGCCCTGTGAAGACATAAAAATAAAATAGGGGTTATTGTGCCCTATATGCAATCCAGGGGTTATTGTGCCCTGTGAAGACATGAAAAATAGGATAGGGGTTATTGTGCCCTATATGGAATCCAAGGGTTATTGTGCCTTGTGAAGACATGAAAAATAGGATAGGGGTTATTGTACCCTATATGCAACCAGGGGTTATTGTGCCCTCTGAAGACATGAAAAATAAAATAGGGGTTATTGTGCCCTATATGCAACCAGGGGTTATTGTGTCCTGTGAAGAAAATTGATAGGAGTTATTGTGCCCTATATGCAATCAAGGGGTTATTGTGCCCTCTGAAGACATGAAAAATAAAATAGGGGTTATTGTGCCCTATATGCAATCCAGGGGTTATTGTGCCCTGTGAAGAAATGAAAAATAGAATAGGGGTTATTGTGCCCTATATGCAATCCAGGGGTTATTGTGCCCTGTGAAGAAATGAAAAATAGAATAGGGGTTATTGTGCCCTATATGCAATCCAGGGGTTATTGTGCCCTGTGAAGAAATGAAAAATAGAATAGGGGTTATTGTGCCCTATATGCAATCCAGGGGTTATTGTGCCCTGTGAAGAAATGAAAAATAGAATAGGGGTTATTGTGCCCTATATGCAATCCAGGGGTTATTGTGCCCTGTGAAGAAATGAAAAATAGAATAGGGGTTATTGTGCCCTATATGCAATCCAGGGGTTATTGTGCCCTGTGAAGAAATGAAAAATAGAATAGGGGTTATTGTGCCCTATATGCAATCCAGGGGTTATTGTGCCCTGTGAAGAAATGAAAAATAGAATAGGGGTTATTGTGCCCTATATGCAATCCAGGGGTTATTGTGCCCTGTGAAGAAATGAAAAATAGAATAGGGGTTATTGTGCCCTATATGCAATCCAGGGGTTATTGTGCCCTGTGAAGAAATGAAAAATAGAATAGGGGTTATTGTGCCCTATATGCAATCCAGGGGTTATTGTGCCCTGTGAAGAAATGAAAAATAGAATAGGGGTTATTGTGCCCTATATGCAATCCAGGGGTTATTGTGCCCTGTGAAGAAATGAAAAATAGAATAGGGGTTATTGTGCCCTATATGCAATCCAGGGGTTATTGTGCCCTGTGAAGAAATGAAAAATAGAATAGGGGTTATTGTGCCCTATATGCAATCCAGGGGTTATTGTGCCCTGTGAAGAAATGAAAAATAGAATAGGGGTTATTGTGCCCTATATGCAATCCAGGGGTTATTGTGCCCTGTGAAGAAATGAAAAATAGAATAGGGGTTATTGTGCCCTATATGCAATCCAGGGGTTATTGTGCCCTGTGAAGAAATGAAAAATAGAATAGGGGTTATTGTGCCCTATATGCAATCCAGGGGTTATTGTGCCCTGTGAAGAAATGAAAAATAGAATAGGGGTTATTGTGCCCTATATGCAATCCAGGGGTTATTGTGCCCTGTGAAGAAATGAAAAATAGAATAGGGGTTATTGTGCCCTATATGCAATCCAGGGGTTATTGTGCCCTGTGAAGAAATGAAAAATAGAATAGGGGTTATTGTGCCCTATATGCAATCCAGGGGTTATTGTGCCCTGTGAAGAAATGAAAAATAGAATAGGGGTTATTGTGCCCTATATGCAATCCAGGGGTTATTGTGCCCTGTGAAGAAATGAAAAATAGAATAGGGGTTATTGTGCCCTATATGCAATCCAGGGGTTATTGTGCCCTGTGAAGAAATGAAAAATAGAATAGGGGTTATTGTGCCCTATATGCAATCCAGGGGTTATTGTGCCCTGTGAAGAAATGAAAAATAGAATAGGGGTTATTGTGCCCTATATGCAATCCAGGGGTTATTGTGCCCTGTGAAGAAATGAAAAATAGAATAGGGGTTATTGTGCCCTATATGCAATCCAGGGGTTATTGTGCCCTGTGAAGAAATGAAAAATAGAATAGGGGTTATTGTGCCCTATATGCAATCCAGGGGTTATTGTGCCCTGTGAAGAAATGAAAAATAGAATAGGGGTTATTGTGCCCTATATGCAATCCAGGGGTTATTGTGCCCTGTGAAGAAATGAAAAATAGAATAGGGGTTATTGTGCCCTATATGCAATCCAGGGGTTATTGTGCCCTGTGAAGAAATGAAAAATAGAATAGGGGTTATTGTGCCCTATATGCAATCCAGGGGTTATTGTGCCCTGTGAAGAAATGAAAAATAGAATAGGGGTTATTGTGCCCTATATGCAATCCAGGGGTTATTGTGCCCTGTGAAGAAATGAAAAATAGAATAGGGGTTATTGTGCCCTATATGCAACCAGGGGTTATTGTGCCCTGTGAAGACATAAAAAATGATAGGGGTTATTGTGCCCTATATGCAATCAAGGGGTTTTTGTGCCCTGTGAAGACATGAAAAATAAAATAGGGGTTATTGTGCACTATATGCAACCAGGGGTTATTGTGCCCTGTGAAGACATAAAAAAAATGATAGGGGTTATTGTGCCCTATATGCAATCCAGGGGTTATTGTGCCCTGTGAAGAAATGAAAAATAGAATAGGGGTTATTGTGCCCTATATGCAACCAGGGGTTATTGTGCCCTGTGAAGACATAAAAAGATTATAGGGGTTATTGTGCCCTATATGCAATCCAGGGATTATTGTGTCCTGTGAAGAAATGAAAAATAGGATAGGGGTTATTTTTTTACTTATATTATTATTATTTAATATTATTTTTTTTATTAGTACATTGAACAATTTAAAAATAAAATAAAATGCCCCAGATTTTATTAAGAAAAAAAATAATTCTTTTTTTTTTGCATATTATATGTGAGACAAGGATTCAAAAACTTACCATCGCGGCGTTTGTATCTAGCGAATTACTTGCATGATTTGTCTTTATAGCTCTTTCAGCCTATAACTTTATTTCTATCTTTATTGTGCTCATGCCAAGATGGAATGTCATCATTTGATAAATGGTGTCATTCGTGATTTTTACCAAGTAGACATTCTTATCTTTTTACTGTCATCTTATGGTTCTCGTGAGAGTTTTCACTCATAAGACCCTCTTATTATTTTTTTTTTTTTATTTTTATTTTTGTAACATACCATAGGCTACAATGTCATGTTTCAACCCTTGGAGATTTGAAATAGCATGATCATTATTATATTGAGTGATTAGACCGAACCTCAATGAAGGGCTGCCTACGTATCCTCTTAGGAATCAGGTCGAACGTAGTTCAATAAAAAAATATTTTCTTTTTTTTATTTATTTTTAGAAATATAATGAAAAAAATTGGAAAATGAAATAGTTCATGTTTGATAATGCTTTGACTTTAGTTGGTACCAACAATTAGTATTATGCATATGAACCACATTCAACTACTTTCAAATTAATTTGAGGTCAACTTTGAGTAATTTATATAATTTCAAATTGTATCTCAAATATGCTTAAGTAATTACAAGATCAATTTATCTTGCTAAAATTAATGGATAGAATTATTCATATCATCATGTTTCAAATGCACTCGCAACATATGAAAGTCCTACTTCACACAATATAATAATTTAGATCGTAGGACATTTTTGAAAGTCACTCACACTCAGAAAGATATTCAATGCATGAGATTGAGATACCATATGCTTGGCCCTCATGTAAGCATCCACTAATATGAGAACATGAAAAATGAGATCAAATAGGACTTGTCATTGGCTTGTAATGTAGTTTTAGGGAAAGGTAGGATATTCATTCGGGATAAAGTGACTATTTCCTCCTTTGAATTTGCACAATGCTTTCAATATTTTTTTTTTATTGTTTTTGCATTTGACCTTGTTTTCTTGTAAGATCTTTTTCATTTATTTTTTTCTCTTCCTTTTTTTTTATCTTTACTCCTTTTTGTTGGAGATTTTTTTTTCATTTTTCATTCTATCTTTTTTTTTGGACATATTTGATCTTTTTCACTTTGTTACCCAACTTAGGTCTCTGATGTTCTGTAGATATTTCATAGTGCGCTCAAGGAGGTGAGATAAAGGGATTAGTGCAGTTATACACTCAAAAGGTATATGCTAAGATGTGGTTATTCAAATAAAAACTTCAAGGCTCGAAATGGAAGTTCTATGGATAACATGTCATTTGGTAGGCTTGAAAGGCACAATCGAATCATAAAAGCCTAGAATCCTTTCTCAAGTTAAATGTTGCTCAAAATTTCGTCTCAACCAACATTCGGGCCAAGTTCTAGATGAGCAAAATCATGTCTTTGAATTTTACGTCTAAAGCTCACCACACAATGCATTTGAAACAATGAGGTCAAATTTATTTTATCCATAACTTTAAACAAGATAATTTCTCAAGTATGACATAAATATATTGTGAGATGCCAATAGAAGTCTATAGGTCACAACAAAGTTGATCTGTCTTATCAAATAGTTTAACACTTTATTTTTTTTCTTATGCATAATCATAAGCATGTTGTTATCAACCAAGTCAAAGAAAAAATCTATATTTTTTTGCCCCAGTTTATGTGACTAGGATTTTTAGATTTTTTCTCGGTTGGACCGAACCTTACAATAAGATTGCCTACGTATCTTGTTAAAACAAGAATCAGGTCTAACGTAGTTCCAAAATATAAGTAAAAGTATGTTTTCTTAAGGACAAATTCCATTTTTAATATATATACATATTATTTCATTTTTTTAATTTTTAAATAATAATTAAGGTATTTTTGAATTTTTTAATTTTTAAATAAGGATCACCGAACCCAAGGAAGGTTGCCTACGTATCTCATCAAGGTGAGAATCAGGTGTGCGTAGTTCGTTCAGATTGAACACTTAAATAGTTTTTGTTAGAAATTTGTTGACAAATTCAACTCTTTTCTTCGTTTAAAGTGATATAAGAAAACTTTTACAATTTCTTTTTGTGAACTTTACATTGTAAAAGAAAATTTTTTTTCTATTGTTCTGATTTTAATTTAAAATGATAAATTGAGTTAGCTATCCTAAATGATTCAAATAATGAAGTCTACTAGGAACAACCATATTTGGTTTCAGTTACCAAGCTTAAACTCGTGGAAAAAAGTATCTAGACTGGCTTTAACACGAGCAGACAACTCGAGTTAGGGAGTAGCAACGTACTGGTAGCAGCGCTTTCCGGCTTTGTGCATGGGTGCTCCCTATCCTAAATATGTGTGACTAAAAATCCTTCACCATGGACCGAAGATCCACCGGCTATCTTGACAAAAGTGCGGTGCATAGTTGCAATTCCCATGATATTGTTATTGAGGACTCAGTAAAATTCGCGAGAGAAAACAATTTATATGCAGTTCAAATAATATCAAACATTAAATGATTAGACAATTAACAAATTAAGACAAATAAATACAATATTCAAAAACATAAATTAATAAATCATAGTCATACATAAATCAATATTTAAAGCTCGAATTCTAGTTAATCCCCAGCGGAGTCGCCATCTGTCACGCCCCTTTTTTTTCTCTCTCAATATTTTGAATTTTTTATTGTTTTTTTTATTTTTTGAAAGAAAAAGAGTTTTTCCAATTAAAGTGACGTTTTGAAAGGGATAATTATTATTCAGAGTCGCCACTTGGAATTGAGTTTTGGTGTTACAAGTCACCTTATTTAAATCCCTAATCAAAAGGAAATTTGACTCTATTTTTTATTGGTCTGCGAACTAGAAATTCGGGTAAGGAATTCTGTTGACCGAGGGGAAGGTGTTAGGCCCTCCTCGAATCCCGTGGTTCTAGCACGGTCGCTTTATTAACTTTGATATGACTTGACTTAATTTTGGATATTTTATTTTTTAAACTTAATAATAAATTTTTATTTACCCAAATTTATTGTTTAACTTATTTGAAACTGACTAATTTATTTGAAATGATCTTATTTCTTTTTAGGGTATGTCCATTTATTTTTAAATATCTATATTTTGAAAGTAGAATTTATATAGGAAAGAGATTTTAGTGTTTAAGTAATTTTAGGATTATTTTTTTTTAGTTACATTTTTAAATAAGAGGTAAAATTTTAGGAGATTTACTATTAGTTTTACAAGGAAAAAATTTAATTTTTTTTAATGCTGCACGTTTTTTTTTTATTATTATCTTTGATATTTTTTTTTGTATTTTTTTTATAATAAAGTAATAATTTTTAATTTTGGTTGACATTGTTTTAAACTTACTCTTTATCTTTTTTTTTTACTTTATTTTTATAAAAAAAAACTTACGTTTTTGTTAACTTTTTTATTATTATTTTATTTCTATTTTCCTTTCATTCTTTCTTTTATTTTTTTTTAACTTTATGTTTTATTAACTTTTTTATTGTATTGTTATTTTATAAAATTTGTCTTCTTCTCCTTTTTTTTTTATTTATTTTTATAATTTTTGTTACTCTTTTTCACGTTCTTTTTTTAATTCTTTTTATTTCTCCTTCTTTTCTTTTCTTTTCGTTTTTTTTTCTTTTACACGTTGTTTTTCTCTTAATTTTTTTTTCACGTTTCAATATTATGTTTTATATTTTTTTTATTCTGCTTCTCTTTATTTTATTTTTTTGATTTTTGATTTTTCACATTTTTTTTCTTTTTCTTTTTTTTTTAAAAAAAAATTCTGTTATTTTTCCTTTTTTTTTAGCTGTTTTATTTTTAGTTTTATACTTTTTTTTTTATTCTTTCTCATTATTTTTAATTTTAGTTATGACTCTGATTAATATTTACATATTCTCTCAATGATAAATTTTTAATAATTCAAATTAGATAACCATCTTATATTTATTTTAAAGATAATTTTTAATTCAAATAACGTGTTAAAATTTTTTTAAAATATATTACACATAAGTTTTTTAAATTACTTAATCAATTAAAAATTTTAGTTTACATCATAATCTAACAAGTTTATAAATTTTATTTATTTATTTTTTAGTGAAAAATTAGGCTCCAAAAAAACATTAGCTATTAAATATCACAAAATAAATTCTAATATAAATTGCATCTAAAAAAAAATAACAGACACTAATAATAATGCAAAAAAAATGTATGATACATCTTTTATTTTATATTATTTTTGTTAGCAAGAAACATTTTTTTTCGTTCTTCAGATCGAGAAAAAAAAAATCTTAACATGCATCACATATTGATATTGCATAATAATAACATACGATTCAAAGAACTTCATATTGTTAGATTCAAATTTTCATACAACATTACATTTAAATAATGCGAGAGTTTAGAATTACCTCGCTGTGAAGATGGATATCACGAAAAATAACTCCTATGATCTACTGATTTGAGCCACGAATTTGGAACCACGACAAAAAAACTCTAACTCTGACCTAATTCTCAAAAGAATGACTCACTTTTCTTCTCTTTGTGTTTGCTCTATATATTTCTCTCAGTATTTCTCTCTTTTCCTCTCTGTATTTCTCTCTGTCTGTGTATCTGTGTGTATATATTTTTTTTCAACTGAACGTGTTTTTTATAATAATTTTGGCTGAGAGTCTGGTGCTGATTAAAAGGAACGTAATAGAGTGAGATTAGAATTTAATTTGAAATATTGTTGAGGGAAATGGGGTTGAGATAAGGATATAAAATAAATAGATAATAATAATAGAAAATTAACAAAATAAAAATAAATAAAAAATGTGTAAAGTTTGTAAAACAAACGTCCAAAAGAGAGAGAGAAAAAATAAAAATAAAAAATAAATAAATGGGATGAGATTTTTTAGTAAAATAAGTTAGGAAGTTGGGAATAATTAGGATAAGGTAAAACAAATTTGAAATCTTTAGGACTCCTCTTTTCTTTTCTTTTTCTATACTTTTTCATAATATTTTCTATATTATTATTATTTTTAGACTAGATAATTAACAAATAACTTAAATTCCCAACTTCTATTTATCAATTTTTTTTATTAAACTATAATTGATCTTATAATTTTTATTAATTTATAATTTATTATTATTTTATTTTATTTTAAATATAACCCCTTTTAAATTGGTGTAAAATATATTATGTTTTGGTAAAAAATTAGGTGTTCACAGTGACATTAAGGTCTCATTTGTTTCCATTAAGATTAAAACGTCTGAATTTGATACGCGCTTAAATATTAAGATGTGCATTAAGATCTAGATGTGTAAATCTGAATAAACATCTGAATATTAAAATATTGTCTCTGAATCTGAACACTAAATTATTGGGACAATTTGTTTTCAATTTATGAATGCACTTATGAAATTAAACATTATATCAATAAAATATTATCAAAACCTTGTTAGTAAAATAATTTTTTTTCATATAAAATAATATTTTAAACATTTTTTACCGTAACAAGGTAATATGATTTATCTTTTAAGAACTCAACATCAAGTTACATCATTAATATGATTATTTTTTGCACTCAAAATACTTTGAGAATCTAATATAATACAATTTAAAATAGTTTATGTAGAGTAGTAAATATATAATTTAGAAAAATACTTTATTTTATTTTATTATAGAAATTTATTATTGTTATCGATCAAATAACTAATACTTTCTTATTTTTTGAAACCGTACTAAATATTATATCATGGGAGTGCTTATCAATTCAAATATATTGATTAATTTATGAAAGTAAAAGATGTATATTAAGTTAATATGAATAAAGGAAATTATAATGGCAAACATGTAATTAAATATTAATTAAATAAGAAAACAACTTTTATGAGTTGTTGTGATTTAGTTGAATTAAGATAGGAGTCTTATTTTTTAGTCTAATTAATGTTAAGGGTGTGTTACAGATCTGATTCATTTAGATATATCCAGACCCATTAAAAGGCTTATAAAAAAAAATAAAACAAACGAACTTAATGAACTGAATCTGAATAATTAAGATCCAGTTCTTAAAAATAAATATGAGGCAAATCTGAATGATTAAGATTTAAAAACAAATGAGGCTTAACATAATGTAATATTGTTTTGTCGATATTTATGATAATATTTTTAAAGTATAATTTATAATTTAATTTAATAATTATAAAAAAAAATATTTTTTTAAAAAGTGGGCTGGTCCGGCAAGCTTGTAGCCCACGTACTTGTGGGCTGGGCCGACGATTTTCTGGCCCACACCAAAAATGGGCTAGCCTGGCCTGACCCGTAAAATGTCAAAGCCTGTATGGATTAGCCCGGATGGGGTGGGCTAGCCCATATTGACAGCTCTAGCATCCATGATGAAAGGATTTAAGCATGGTCATATTTCATTAAAAATTAGGTAAAATGTACAAATAAGAATTAGGAAAATAAATAAATAAATCTAGACATAAATTTTAGCAATTATTCTAAGAAAATATAAGAGAAAATGTCATAAAAAAATGATAAAATAAATAAATATCTGAAGTGAGAAGATTGTCATTCTTTTCTTACTTTAACTTTATTATTATTACATATAGATATGAATCTTTTCACAGAAGAAATGAACTAAATTTAATTTAAATTAAAAAAATTAAATTTTGTAAAATAAACGTGCAATTCTTATCAATTTATAATAACTATTATCTTGTAACAAATAAATAAATAAAATGTAAGAAAAAAGAAAAAGTAAAGAAGCAATTTAAAGAAATGATATAAATTATAATAAATAGATCAAATTAAGGCAAGGAAGTGAAATTAGTGATGAATGAAATTAAATATGGTTAGCTTTGATATTCAATAAAATTTGAAAGTGAAATTTTCGATTGTTTAGAATTAGAAATAACCATCAAATCTAAATACAAATTTTTTTCTACAAAAATATAGACAAACTTCAGTTAAAAGTATCTAAAAGATAATAAAACAAACTTTAAATAAAGATAGATAAGAAAAAGTAAATTAGAAATACTTTTTAAGGAAAAAAACAAAAAAATTGAATTAAAATATTGGTATTTATCCTTATTCTCATCCTTATTTAATATGAATTCCATAATTAATTAAATCTCTCTAGATAATTTTTTTGCTCTTGAACCACTTATTATTCATTCTATAAGTTTCTCAATCAAAATGATTATTTCTTTGAATATATAATTTTTGTAGAAGAAGAAATTATAGTGCAATGTCATTTCAAAAGCTCTTTAAATTTTGAAGAAATTTGATTATTGAATGATTTTTCTTCTTACATCAGTATCTTCAGAAATATCATGAGAAAGCATCTCTTTCTCTTTTCATGAAAAATTAACACTCCATCATCAGAAGAAGAGCAAATAAAATAAAAGAGCCACGATGTTTTTGTTCATTCTAATATCTATTCTCCTCATTTCTAAATTAGCTTGCAGTGTGTTGTGTCAATTTTGTTGTTCTTTTTTTGTTGCTTGTTATTTTTGTCTTCTTTCTGATTGTTGTTGTTTTGGTGCGTTGTTGAATTTTCCTCTCACTGATACATGCATATATGTTCAATAAAACTTGTTTGATGTTCCTGCGAAATCTAAAAAATAAAAAAAGAGAAGAAAATTAAGTCAAACAAAAAAAATGTCTGACCACAAAAATAATATATTGAGTATCAAACAACTCCATATATGGTTGTTATTTGAGTCTAAGAATAAGATAGGAGGAAGTTGAGAAGACATGTTATTTAAGTGGAGAATGCAAAAAGATGGAAATTTTTTTGTAACTCATCAATAATAATTGAATATAATAAATATGATAGATTTTTAAATTATTAAATAAATAATTAATAAAAAATGAAAGAAGAGAATTAAAAAAAAGAGTCAAAAAACAAAAAAATTAATCCTGACTTTAGAAGCATGCCACATCAGTCTCCTTATGATTCAGATTTATATTATTATATAGATTTTGAATAAATGGGGGAAAATATAAAATAACTAAGAGAAGGAACGCAATAAAAAAGACACATAATAAATTTTTGAGATTCTAGACTGTCATTTCGTTCAATATTAATTTTTAGGTTATGAAATATGTTTGTAGTTAATAATTCATTCAATTAATTTATACAGAGAATATTTATGGAAATTTACTATTAGTTCCATTCTATACTTATTTGTGTCTATGAGAATTTTATGCTGTATCATTTACTTTTAAAAATTATTTCACGATTTTTTCTTGCATGTCTCTAGTTTAGCTTCAATAAAATTTATTTTAGATTTTTAATATCGTCAAAATATGTATACATATATCAAGAAATATGTATTCTATAAAATGTTTACTGTAATTTTACTTAATGTTTCTAAATATGATATCAAGTATTTGAAATAATAGAGGACTAAAAAAAGGCATCGCTATTGAAATGAAAAAAGGTGTCAGGACAAGATCCTAAGATACTTGATTATTCTATTGAATTGATTAATAATCAAATGAACTGAACTAGCTAACTGGAGCCCTTCGGAAGCTAAGAGATCTCATAAAAAAAGTTGATGGAAAGAGGTTATATTGAAGCACCTGTTGACGATCACGAACACATGAAGCTGCATCATTTAATGATGCAACTCCAAATGACATTAGTAAATGGAACGTATGGTATGTAAAATAGCTAAATGAACCATCTGATTAGTTTGAATATACTGAACTTGGAAAGAAACTTTAAAAAATAGATTTTAAGATGGATAATTGAAAAGTAAAGCATGTAAGCACACTTTTAACATCAAAACTTTACAACTAAATTCTCATGCGACAATAGCAATGTAAAAAGTGTCACGACTCAAACCGCCACACAATGCGGGCACCTCCTCTAACCCCTAGATAGGAGAATTGTATCAGCCCAATAAAAATTCCTATAGAGTGAAAGTAAATAAAAATCAATATACCCATCGTTTAATTAAGAAAAAAGAATATCCAACCTAGATAATTATTATTGTCTTTGAAAACACGTGGAACCCTCCCTAGGAACTAATCTTAATAGGTAAAAGAGCTTCTAAGAGTGTTCAATATCTAAAAACAATAAGACACATCTCCCTCCATAAAGAGAAGAGGAGTAGAAGCTATGGAAATCATCATCCTTGTCACCTAAAAAACTTATTGACCATGCAACCTCAATATTGAGACTTAGTTGAATTCACGACTAGTCTTTATTAAATAGACCAGTAAAATAGCCTTCGTGAATGTGGGACTGCAACACCTCAAAAGTTTGAAAGTCAAAATGGAAAGAAAAATGCAGAATCCTTGAAGCAATGGACTACGAGTCCAACCTACGGATGAAGTCCTATGAGTTATAAAAAGTGAAACGCATAGCCCAGAGTTGAGTTGGGAACATTTAGTCTATGGTGTTGGACTACAACTTGATAGGACGAATTGTAGGATGTTTAACGGGTCGTAGGACTAATCTGTATGAGTCAAGTCATACAGATATTTGATTTAGGACCTCAAGTCTATGGAAGGAAATGATGGGTCATAGTTGTTCATACAAGTCATACAAAGGTCCCGTACAAAATTTCTACACTTACTGAACTTTTGAGTCATAATTGAGTTTTATGTAGGTCTACGGAGCGTAGAAAGTCGTACAATTCGTAGAAAAGAACTTCTTGAGCTAAATTGCTCTTACACTTTTGCCATAGATGAATCACCTGTGTACTTGATGTATAACCTCAGTAGTGTCTTACAGCAAAACTCAAAATGACAACGATATGTTTTAGACTTTGCTAGAGATAGCCGAACACAAAAAAATTTGTTGGAAAACCAGCTTAAGCTGGTTGTACTTTGAAGTTTGTTCAATTCACACAGGAATGGACACACAAACTCATATTATTTGTGTATCAGTGAAGTCCTTGTTCACTACGTATATGTGTATATATATATATATATATATATATATATATATATATAT
>NC_028637.1:14303771-14307522 GCF_001406875.1 Solanum pennellii | reverse complement strand
CACATAGGAGGGTAAATGTGGGTGCCAGTCGCGGCTCGGTTTTGGGTCGTGACACCTAAATTTTACTACTTGGTGTGTGATATTAAGTAGTCTAAAGATCTAGACTCTATGCCGGTAAAACAATTGGAAGGTTCTTTACTAGCGCATGAAGAGAAAGTGAAAATGAGAAAGAAGAGCAACTAGAACAACTTATTAGTACTCATGCATCCTTCAAAGGATTTGAAAGTGAGAAAAGTTACAAAGGAATTGGACAATGGCGAGACCGGTGGAAGAAGAAAAAGTTTTACCAATCATTTCAACAATGAAGATAAAGGTCAACAGTCATATAGAGGTTGTGGTCGTGGTCAACGAGGAGGTAGAGGACGTGGAGCCTATCAAGGTTATAATTAAATAAGGTATGACAAATCTGAAATTGAGTGTTATAACTGTCATAAACTTTGACAGTACTCTTTGTAATGTCGTAGTAATGCTGAAGAGAATGTAAATCTTGTTGACAATAACCAAGATGAAGATTAGTCAACGTTGTTATTAGAACTCAATGAAGAAGATAGAGATGATCGCAGCTGATGTTATCGTGACTATGGATCAAGCATGATATTTGTGGTCACAAAGATAAATTTTTCACGGATAAAGAAGACGGTGAAAGGTAATGTGTCTTTTTGAGATACCTCGAATATCCAAATTGAAGGGATAGGTATGATTTTGATATTTTGTAAAGATGGTGGCCATATATTGATTAACAATGTTTATTATGTTCCAAAATTTAAAAGTAACATTTTGATGTTGGGTCATCTTCTTGAAAAAGGATATGATATTCTTATGAAAAATATACATCTTTGGCTTAGAGATTTAAGTAAAAACATAATTGCTAAAGTTCATAAGACAAAGAATAGGTTGATTTATTTGTATCTTCAAACTATCGATGCAAAGTGTTTGAAGGTCAATGTGCAAGATGACTCATGGTTTTGGCACATGAGATTTGGGCACTTGAACATTGAAGTTCTCAAATCAACAGGAGACAAGAACATAGTTGATGGGATACCATCAATAAACGATCCAAATCAATTATGTGAATCATGACTTCTTGGAGAACACGCAATGAGGAGTTTTCTAGAGAAGACTACATTAAGAACAAGTAAGCCACTTCAACTTGTACACACCGATGTGTGTGGTCCAATCGATTCACCTTCTTTTGGTAAAAGAAAAATACTTGTTCTTTTTTGATGATTTCAGTAGAAAGACATAGGTATACTTCTCAAAGCAAAAATCTGAAGTTTTTGTTGCCTTTAAAAATTTCAAAGCACTTGTAGAAAAAGAATGTGGATATGAAATAAAAGCATTAAGGTCGGATAGAGCAGGCAAATATACTTCAAAAGAATTTAATGACTTTTGCCAATCTCATGGAATTCGTCGCCTCTAATGGTACCTTACTCCCCCCAACAAAATGGAGTTGCAGAAAGAAAGAATAGATCAATTCTTAATATGGCTAGATGTATGTTGAAAGCTAAACATCTACCAAAAGAATTATGGGCCGAGGCTATTTCTTGTGCAATTTATTTGAGCAATAGTTCTCCAACAAAAAATGTATGAGATCAAGCACCTCAAAAATCATAGAGTGGAAGAAAACCAAGTGTCAAGGATTTGAGTATCTTTGGGAGCATAGCATATGCTCATGTTCCACATCAAGGGAGAGCTAAACTTGACGATCGAAATGTCAAGTATATGTTTTTTGGCTATGAAACGAATTCAAAAGGCTAAAAATTGTAAAATCCAAGCAATAACAAGGTGGTGGTGATTCATAATGTTTAATTCAATGAAGAAACATCATGTAATTGGGAGACTCTGTAAGAAAAAACATATGATTTGATTCCATACTTCGGAGATGAAGAAGAAACCATGGAATATTCACTGGATGCGACCCCACCTTCTTCACAAGCAAATGTTGATCTCTATCTTTTCATGAGAGTTCAAGTGAAAGAACATATAGGATCAGGAGGATTCAAGAACTCTATGAAGACATAAAAGAAATTGCTAATTTTAATTTTTTGTGTTGTCTCTTTGTTGATAGTGAACCAATGAATTTTGATGAAGCTGTTACTGACAAAAGGTTGAGACAAGCCATGAAGGATGAGATCCACTAATTGGAGAATAACAACACTTTGGAGTTAACAACTCTTCCCAATGACCATCGAGCAATTGGAGTCAAATGAGTATACACGACGAAGAAAAATTCCCATGGAAAGGTATAAATATACAAGGCAAGACTTGTGGATAAAGTCTACAAACAAAGACATGACATCGATTATATGGAAGTCTATGCGCCTGTTGCCCGCATGGAGACAATTCATCTATTGATCTCTTTAGGTGCATAAATGAAATGGAAGATCCATCAACTAGATTTCAAATCGGCATTCTTTATCTTGAAGAAGAAGTCTATGTTGAGCAACTATTGGGTTTCATGGTTGAAAAATCATGAAGATAAGGCGTTGACGTTGAAGAAAACCTTATATGGGTTGAAGCAATTCCATGAGCTTTGAATAGTCGCATTGAAAAATAATTTCAAGACAATTTACTCGTTATCTTCATGAATATGTTTTTTACATTAAAGTTCATACTAATGGAAATATTCTACTTGTGTGTCTTTATGTTGATGATCTCACTATAACGGGTAACAACCCAGTTTTATTTGAAGCTTTCAAGAAAGCTATATCCTTATTTTAAATTTAAATTTTAGAAAATTCATATGTAATTAATTACTTAGTGTAAATTAACTTTAAAAAGTGTTAAACAAAAATTTGTGAAAAATAGATAACAAAAAATTATTAATGATGTGGTAATGACATGGTTATGTCGTGGTGTTGGCATGGGTATGTTCTGATAGTTACATGGCTATGATGTGGCGAATGATAGTGGTATATATAATTATATCACGGTTGTTTTGAATTTATTTCAAAGATGTGTAAGGGAGGGTATTAAAATGCCCGTGTATTTTAAGTTCTTAAGTAAATTATTCAAGCATGTTAAAGGTTTCTTTTATGTATTTTCCTTAAAATACAATAATAATTTAGTTTGTATGTAGAGATACAATATAACTCAATTTGGGAGATTCTCTAATCGAGAAGAATCACTATGAGCTATGTGATGATACAATATTTGCCCATGCTTCCAAAACTGTCCTATACCTTGCTAGAGTACAAGACATCCTCAACTAAGTTGATCCATTAAGCTATGCTCAAAAAGTAATAAGGAATCAGATAATACTATAAGTGGGAAGCTCCTAACCTCAAAGTTGAATTACCATTTTACCCTTATTTTACCTCTAAAAAAATTAATATTAATATCCAGTTAATTAATTAAATATTAAGTTAAAGTTATATTCAAATTCATGCATCAAATAAGATCTTAATGCATCATATATTCATGTACTAATTAAATGTAGATAATGAAGAGTCTAATAACCTTTCAATTTTAATTTGTAAGTTAAGTGGGGGTAATGAAGAGTCTATCAAACACACTCACACAACATTATTTATATTCCTTGTGTTATTCAAGTTTGTAATCATCTTGCATTCTACAGTAGGTTAGTCTACATTCCTTGTAAATTTTTCATTCCCAGTTTGTAATTATAAGAATTTTTACTATTTTATTTATTTATATTCTTTAAAAGTTCATGCATATTCATCTTATTTTTGTGGAGAAATATATAAATTATGATAGTTACAAGATGAATATACTAAAATATGAAGTTGTA
>NC_028637.1:14266611-14302977 GCF_001406875.1 Solanum pennellii | reverse complement strand
AAAATTTTGTTTACATATTTGAAAAAGAAAGTACGCTTGAAAATCAAAGAAATTATCACCTATGAACTTGCACAATGAATTTTTTCAGTTGATAGGTGAGTAATTTCATATCTATGTAAAAATAGATAATATCAAAGATTATATAAAGTACTTTTAAATAATAGAATATCAAAACATGAATTAATGCAATTAAGTACAATAATTATTTTATGTACAATGAATATGCGTACTATATCTGTATAATTTCAATATAACTAAAGATATTAACTTTGTAGAAACATAAACAACAGATTTAAGAATATGTACTAAAAAACAACAATTAATATCATAAACATAAATTAATGAGTGTAAAAAATATATCCGAATATGTAAAATTAAAATGAAATAAAAAAAATGAAGTCCACTAAATGCACAATGTCTCCTTTAGAAAACTATTCCCTTCCAATACCAGAGGTTTAAAGAATTACGTCATCTTAAGAGTGAACGGCTTTATTCACAAACCTATTGATGCAAAAATATTGGTGTTAGTAAGTCAGTCAATAGGAGCAAAGTACACGAATATTTATTTTTGTAGAAGTAGAAGAAGAAGATGATGATTTTGTGTCCTTTTAAATGACAGGAAATTCCTTAATTTGTAGACAACAAAGGGTAGTGTAAACAAATATTGTTTGTGTCACATTATAAATGGTACGACTATTCGGAAAATTTGCAACCATTCAAAATTTCAAAACATTTCATAAAATTTACAATTTTTTATGAAATCACAACTCTTCATTAAAGTCTCAACTTTTCATAAAAGTCAAAACTTTTGATAAGAATAAAAACTCTTCATTAAAGTCACTACTTTCCATAAAAGTGACAACTTTTGATAAAAGTCACCACTTTCATTAAAGTCGCAACTTTTCATAAAAATAACATCTTTTCATGTAAGGGGAATGGTAGTTTTGGTAACAAATAAATTTAAAAGGAAGTTTTGTCTTGTTGTTTATCAACGTAGGCATGTCTAAGGTTCTCTTATATATGAATACATTATATGATATAATTTCTTCATTTCAACTGTCTTCCGTATCGTTAAATGTGTAGAACTTTGATTAAATTTCATAGTTGGGTTGTAATAATGGTTCTTTCACATAAACGTTAGTGTGGTTGCCAATAATGACGGTATGGGTTGTGACAAAAGATGTAAGTAGGAAATGAAGTATTTTGAGTCTTTAAGAGATAGAGGACGTTTGGGATGAATTAGTACTACTTCAGTTTGTTTGAATATATTATTTGTGGTAAGTTTTTCATAGATGAGAAATATTATTTTTATTTTCATCCCAAGTGTATTCTAGTAATTTAAAAAGCATGACCCTTTTTCTATCCATATTGATTACATGATTTATGTGGACTTTGAGTTGTTTGAATTCGTCCCCATATCGAAGCTCAATAGTACTCCCAAGTTATACACAACTCATATGTTTAATAGAATTTCCTCATCCTCAACTTTGAGATTATTACTCAAAATATTGTCTTCAAAGAGATTATACTCAAAACTCCTCATATACACATTTGGAAATCAAAGATTCCTCCTCATTTAAAATGTAGCAACATTGTATTTTTGGAATACATAGTTCGCTTATATTCATTTTGAAAACGGAAAATGCACAAGTACCCCCTCAACCTATACTTTAAATCCCAAAGACACTGTTATACTATACTAAGGTCCTATTACCCGCCTGAACTTATTTTATAAGTAATTTTCTACCCCTTTTTGGCTTACGTGGCACTAGATTGAAAATAAAAGTCAACCAACGCTTGGCCCACAAACATGTTTTAAAAGATTGTAAAAGAATTCTCGAATTGTCTGAAAACAACTCTTAAAACTTTACACTTAACTCTACCTTGAATTTTAAATTATGAATTCAATGGTTATGATTCATGTTATGAATAATCTCTTGACGTTTATATGTAGTTTAGAGGAGTTAGAATCTGAAAAGAGTAAAGATATACTTTCAAAGAACTGAGGCGGGATAACTGACATAACTATAGATGGACAGGTAATCCTAGAGAACTGAGTGGAGCGGGGTGTAGCCCATACACTACATACCATATTTCCTGGTGCGTGTTGGCGCAGCATGCTAGATCCTTCTCAAAAATATTCCAATGAATTTTCTTCTTCGATTTAAGGCTCTAATTAACCTAGAATTGAATGATTTCTTCCAAACTCTCCTAAATTCGAATACCCAACATTAGTAATCAAAAATCCACTCATCAACAACCCTCAAACTCCTATTCATCTTAAATAACTATCAAAATCTCAATAATCAAGATTTACAAATGAAATTTCAAGACCTAATAAAAAATCTCAATACATGGATTATCATAGATGAAATAAACTCATGAAACTCCCGATTGAGATGTGGTTAAACGAATCGATCACTATGAAAAACTTATATGCCTCTTACAGATCAAACCCTTTGGCAAAATTCCTCGACAAATCTCAATAATTTTGACGAATGCCTAAAACCTTCCCTCATTTCTCTTCTTGAACTCCTCTTAAAACCCTAAGAGTATTTCAAGATTGTGAAAACTAAACCAATTAATTTTAGATCCAAAAAATATTATTAAAAATGCTTAAAGCTGATGGGGTAAGGAAAAGAACTAAATACCCCTCATTAATTTGGGGTAAATTTCATTAACTGAACTAGCTGACTTCAAACGAGCATATATCCCTTAGCTGAACTCAAAATGTACCAAACTAGGTGTTGTTGGAAAAAATATTCAAATAAATTTCATTTGATATCTTATAGTCAATCTATCTTTTCATGCCCCGACCCTATACCCTGAACGCAACTGACACTCTAGCACCATTATTGGCCCAAGCGAACCCTTAGCCTGACTTACTACTCAGTAAAAGAATTAACTAACATGAAATACTCTCAGAGAATAAACTCAAAGAATAAACTGAGAATGTATTAAAAGATACATTTACTAGACAATGAGGTAACTCAAGTCTAAGGCATTAACAATTGAAAATACAAAGACTTATGAACTACTGTCTATCCATCTATAAAGCCCCTAATAATATGAGAGATGTTGGGATAAGAATCCTGATATTTCTAGAAACTGTAATAACTGAAACATAAAAATAGGGATCTTGAAGAAAGCAATAAGGCTCACCAATAACTTTGAAGCTCAACAGTATCAACGTAGCGCTAAATATTGATCGTGGTTACCTGTCTCTACATCATAAAAGTTATAGGTCAAATGACGTAAGTACATGAAAATTATGAGCTCGTGAGGAGAATTCTAAGGCATAAGCTTGAAAGGGAACTGAAAAAACTTACTTCGTCTTAACTCAACTCAACTCATTTTAGTATAAAGAAGTAATAAAGATGCAATATAAAAAAATTAAAACATGTCGATAACAACTCAGTGTTTTGAAAAAGACAATAGTAAGTTAGGTTTGCATATGAAAATACAAGTAACTCTGTGAGGATTCTCTACCCAACAACAATCACTATAAAGTATGTTCATAATACAATGCCTTGTCCATGTTTGCAGAATTGTCCTATACTTTGCCTGGGTATAGGACTACTCACTATGTGGATCTACCAGTTCATTCTAAAAATCATTAATGAATTATCTAAAATGTATGACAATTTTTACCAACGTTGGCTACACGATTTATGGAGACTTTGAGTTATCCGAATTCCTCTCCATATTGATGCCCAATACTAATCTAAAATGTAGCTAACTCATATCACTACGATAAAAACAACTTTTAGCATCAATAAATGTTGATATAAATTAAGTGTTCTAACATTTTTACTGCATTAATTAAGTATCATTAGAACCAATGTTGCTAAAGTCTTTAGAGACATGTTCAAAAAATATTAATTGCCGCTAAAAATGCATCTTTAGCGACAATTAAGAATTAACTGCCGTTAATGATCATTTTTTATGTAGTGTATTATTAAGAACATGAATTTCTCTGTGGTTTGAGATTATTACTCAAAAATCTATCTCTTAAAAGAGATGGTACTCAAAACTGCTCATCAAAACTCTTTTGGAAGTCGGTGTTTCCTCGCAACTTGAATATGAAAACATTTACTCTTTTGAAATACTTAGGTCCCATAGATCATTTAAAAGAATTAATTTATCTCTACTCTTCCTTAATCTCAATGCTTAAGTCCTAAACATGTTTAGAATATTTGTAAAAGACTTCTTAAAAGGACTCGAATAACTGTCAAGACTTGACTCTTAACTCTATGCTGAATTTGAATTATGAATTCAAGTTTATGGTTTCGATAGGAAGGATATCATGATGATTAAAAGTGTTTTTAGATAGTTAATCATGAGAAATGGTAGAAAATCATAGCTACGGGGGCAAGTCCATGACGTGAAGATGATTTAAATATCTAGTTGTGAAATTTTTTTTAAAAGTGGAGTCTGAGTCCTCTCTGCAAATTTTTTCACCAGGGGAGAAAGTTTGCAACACGGACTTGCGTGCCACATTCTGCCCGAATTTTTTCTTCCTCGATTTGAACACCAATTCTCCTAGAATCTAATGGTTTTTTCCCCAATCACTTAGAATCGAATACCCAACAGTAGTACAAAATAAATTACTAAAAAATAACCTTAAAACTCATACGGTTATCTCAATAGCTTTTTAAAACCTCAAAAATAAAGATTATGAAATACCTCATCAATGAAACTCATAAAGAACTCAAATCCTTTGCACGTAGGAGAAAGAACTTAAGCTGAAACAATCATGATTTGTGTGTGGGTAAACGAACCCAATGTTATGTGAAGTCACATACCTCTTTAGGGAACAACCTTTGGTGAAACGACCTTTAATTTCGCAGTACAAGAACGACTTGACTTTTCTCCTATTGAACTCCTTACTCTAAAATCCCAGCGTAATTTAAGATTGTGTAAACTAGACCAAATCGGTTTAGACCCCCAATTTAATTAAAAACATTATATGTGAAAAGGGTAAGGAAAAGACTAAGATACCCATCATAAATTTGGGTAACTTTCCTTAACTGAACATACTTACTTTAAACAGACACATCTCCCTCAATCAAACTAGAAACTTAGCTATCTCGGTGGCGTTTTAAAGAGGATTTAAATAGATTTGATTTTATCTCTTATGGCCACCTAACTCATCATGTAATAAAAATTATGGTCGTTTGAAGTTGACCCAAAACTCACAACCTATGCATAACTTGCAAAATTCTCAATTTAGCTTTTCCAAATTAGTTCTTTCTAATAAATCTAACTATTTCTAAGACGGGATGCTCCAATTTTAAGTCTTAAAGAATTTAACCAGTTACTCAATCAGACATATTAGTAGGCACAAGTCAGTCACATAGTTAGTAAGGCATATAACTAAGGTACATTAATTAGTTATTAACAACTAGATAGGAATGACAATACAAGAATAAATGGAACACAAAATAAGATCGCGTAGATGAACATAGTAAAAGTGTGAGTACCTCTGACCGGATCTGGGTGAATCCACAAATAATAATGGAGACGAGCTAGTTCACGTCTGATGAACCAGGATTTTTTTTGTGAGATGAATGAAAGTAACAAGTATAAGGGATTTTTCTCTAGGATTTTATAGACTTTATCTATGGGTAAATCGGATGGGTGAAATGGGGTATGTGCAGGTCTTGAAATTTGGGTAAACAAATTTTAAACTCAGATTGTGGTGTAGGATTGCGCCATGCGTACATAATGACTGTTCGGTTAGTTGAAGGGTAAAATCTTCACTGATTATTGGAAGGCAGGAACTCTGATGGACGAAAAGTATGTCGGAGGGCATTGAAAAATCATTTTCAAATGTTTGAGGGCATATTTGTACTTTTATCCAATATAAATAACTTTTCAGTTAAGAAACAAGTTACACAGAATTAGTAGTGTAGATATTAATTATAGGTACTCTTGACCTTCACAATGTGATGAAATGGAATATATATGTATATAGTAGCAATATACCAATTAACAATTTGAGGATTCTCAGTACTTTGATTAGTTTGTTATTTTTAATTTTCACCTGGATGATAAGGGTTATTCGAGAATTAACAATCAATCCTGAAATGTTCAATAAGGTAGAAGGATAATACAAATACGTGTGAAAGAAGAAATAAATATATTACTATACCTTAAAAAGTTGTTGAGAAAATATTTAAAAATAATAATTAATGTTGTATGGATTTTTCAAATTGACATATATTAGAAAGATCACTCAATGTTTAAAAGCTAATTAATAAAAATACCGTCATAATAGACTAGAGGAAAGGAATTGTTTTCTAGGTCTTTAAAAAAGTTCTTTGCAAAATTATTTATAAATTTTATATTCGTTTTACGAGGAATCTTTATTTTTACACCTAAGATATATATTTTCATTATTTTTATATAAAAGGAAACTGAAAAGGAAGGTTAATTTTCCATTAATCAAATTATTTAAAATCTTTTGCAAAAAAAAACTATAAAAGGACAAGAAATTTCATTTTCTCATTACTTCTAGAGAGACTACTAAAAAAGCACATTACTACAAACTTGATTGTGAAGATATATGATTTTTTGATTTAATATTACAATGTCAATTACTAATTTGGTTCATAATTAGGAATGTAATTTAATAAAGACCCTTTAAAGAACAACATTTCTTGCAATTCTTTTGCTGAACATCAAGATTAATTGAGAACAAAAGATAATAATTCACCTTCTTGATTTTCTAAAATGAAGTTTATAACTTAAAAACTTAATTAGGCGTACATACATAAAATAAAACTGATATTTGAAAAAAAAAATCAACAGGAATATTTGAATGTAAAATGAGATTACGTTTAGATATGCATTAAATTTTACAAAAAATAAAAAAATAGATGTGCACTAACCTCTCTTGTCGTTTTCCAATAATCTAACTGAGCTCGTTGCCAATTGTACATCTATACATGTAAAAAAAATCTATATATTAAAATAATTTAAAGACGAACAAAACATCAATCAAATTTTAATTCCAAAGAAGAAGGGAAAGAAAATATTCAGCCTTCGCTTAAGGTTTTCACAACCAATTGTTGTTTTGAAGATTCAGCAAACTTTAGAATTCTATCCACCTACCTATATAATATTTAGTTAGAAATCGCAATTATATAAAACTAATTCAAAAGTAAGGAAAATTGATCAATGATAAAAACCTTGTCACTCCGGACATCCAAAACTGCAATTTTTTCATTGTAAAAAATAGAAAGAGGTGCAAATTTTATGGCGCCATATCTCGAAGGGCAAACCCTAATGAATAAAATAAACTCAAAAATCAATTGACGAGTACTTTCATTATCGAAAGCATTAACCGAGTTAATGCAAACTTTATATGTTTTTGCCAACTTTCTTTACATTTTAAATTTTTTGATGATGTAATAAATAAGAGGTCTTCATTTTTCAAACATAAGAAATGTAAGAAAATATGTTTTTTTATATAACTTATAAGACAACTACTGCTAAATTTTTTTAATTTTATTTTTTTAAAGAGCAAGAGATCTCATTTCCTCAAAATTTTGTCGGGAGAACTTTAAAAAAATATCAATACACTGATCACGACAAATTATTTATGTCTTTACTTTATTTATTCTTCTAGAGGGAGAAGTTAATTCCTAATTAAAAATTAAATTAACTAATTAAAATGTTAAAAAAGGGAATTAAGAAGAAGTAATTGAATTTGAATATCGCATAAATAACATGAAAATATTGAAATTTTGGGAGTGATAAAAAATTCACCTCTCTTTTCGATTCACCAAAACTTTATGCATAAAGTTTTTCCTTGCCAAATCTAGATCTGTATGAAAAAAAATGTTAGGTAGTGGAGCCTGATTAATTTTAGGTTTTCCTATTTATTCTCTATTTTAGGCTTTCCTATTTATTCTCTATTTTAGGCTTTCCTATTTATTCTCTGTAACAAAAAATACTCTNGGGGTGTTACCACGAAATATTGGGTTTTCTCTTTCTCTCTCTAGATCTCTCATCTCTTTCTCTTGAAAGTTCTTGTGTTCTTCATTCATCTAGTGTGTGTGCGTGAATTCGATCCTAACAACTGGTATCAGAGCTAAGGAGATTCAACACGATCACAGAAGATGGATAGTTCGAAGCTTGGAATCGAGAAGTTTGATGGATCCGATTTCAGTTTCTGGAAGATGCAGATCGAAGATTATCTGTACCAGAACGATCTTCATGAACCGTTGACCGGGGTGATGACGGAATCCATGACAGTGGAGAAGTGTAAACTCAAGGATCGCCAGGCTCTAGGGTTGATCCGGTTGACTTTGTCAAGAAACGTGGCGTTCAACACGTGAAGGAGAAGACTACGTCCGGTCTGTTGAAGGCACTGTCAAACATGTATGAAAAACCATCGGCTATGAACAAGGTATATTTGATGCGTAGATTGTTCAATTTACAGATGTCTGAGAATGGATCCGTTTCTGATCATATAAACGAGTTCAATATGATTGTGAGTCAACTCAATTCTGTGGATATTAATTTTGAAGATGAAATTAAGGCGTTGATTTTGATGTAATCTCTGCCCGAGTCTTGGGATACTGTTGTTGCTACGATTAGCAGTTCCCGTGGATCTGAGAAACTGAAGTTTGATGAAATCTGTGATGTTGTTCTTAGCGAAAGTATTCGCAAACAAGAAGTGGGAGATTCATCGGGCAGTGCTCTCAGTGTTGATCCAAGGGGGAGAAGTAAGACGAAAGGACAAAATAAACATGGTTGATCAAAATCAAAGAATCGAGGAAAATCCCTGAATATATCAAACGTGACTTGTTGGAACTGTGGAGAAAAAGGGCACTTTCCGACGAACTATACAAAGCCAAAGAGGAAAAAGAATCAGAAATTTGGAGATGACAATGATTCTGTAAATTCAGCAGAGGACATTGGGGATGCTCTAATCCTTAGTGTGAACAGCCCGGTTGAATCATGGATTTTGGATTCTGGTGCATCGTTCCATTCGTATCCAAGCAAGGAGTTGTTCAAAAATTTCAAATCTTGAAATTTTGGAAAAGTATATCTTGCTGAAAATAAAGCCTTAGAGATTGAAGGAAAGGGGGATGCTTGCATAAAGACCACCTCGGGAACCAGTGGACATTGAAGGATGTCAGATATATTCCTGGGATCAAGAAAAATCTGATCTCTGTTGGTCAGTTGGATAGCACAGAATATGCAGCAGAGTTTGGGAAAGGTTCGTGGAAGATCGTGAAGGTGCTATGGTAGTAGCTCGTGGCACCAAATCTGCAACCTTGTACACCACTGCAGGGTGTATAAACATGGCCGATGTTGCTGAAGGTGCTTCATGTTCATGTCTTTGCCACAACAGACTTGGACACATGAGTACTAAAAGAATGAAGATGCTGGTTGCAAAAAGAGGCATTAGAGGGTCTGAAGTCTGTTGATATGGGTCTTTGCGAGAGCTGTGTTATGGGCAAACAGAAAAGAGTAAGCTTCACAAAGACTCCTAGAGAGCCAAAGAAGGTGCGGTTGGAAATGGTCCATACAGATGTTTGGGGACCATCTCATGTATCATTACTTGGAGGATCCAGATTCTATGTTACCTTCATTGATGATTTCAGCAGGAAGGTATGGGTTTACTTCTTGAAGCATAAGTCCGATGTGTTTGCAACTTTCAAGAAGTGGAAAGCTGAAGTTGAGAATCATACCGGTTTGAAAGTCAAATGCCTAAGGTCTGACAATGGAGGAGAGTATGAAAAATAAGAGTTCAAGGCATTTTGTGCAGCTGAGGGAATCAGATTGATGAGAACAGTTCCTTGTAAGGCAAGGCAGAATGGAATTGCTGAGAAGATGAACAGAAAATTGAATGAGCGTGCAAGGAGTATGAGGATACACTGTGGGCTGCCCAAAACACTTTGGGCGGATGCTGTGAGCACAGCTGCATACTTGATCAACAGGGGACCATCAGTTCCTTTAGGGTTCAAGATTCCAGAGGAGGTGTGGATAGGAAAAGAACTCAAGTACTCACACTTGAGGACTTTTGGTTGCACTACTTATGTTCATGTTGATCCAGAAAAGAAAGACAAGCTTGATGCCAAGTCCGTGAAGTGTTACTTCATAGGCTATGGTTCTGATTTGTTTGGTTACAGATTTTGGGATGACAAGAACAGAAAGATCCTGAGACAATGTGACGTGACATTTGATGAGTCTGTCCTGTACAAGAACAGAGAGCAGAAGGTTCTAGAGATTACAAAGCAAGTGGGAGTTGAGGTTGAGTTGGAGAAGAGTAACCCCAGAGATGTCGAAGAAGATACTCAACCAACTACTACTGAAAAATCTGAAGTGGAGCAAGTTACACATGAGCAGGTGTTAAGGAGATCATCCAGATCCATCAGGGCACCAGACAGGTATTCACCTTCATTACACTATCTATTGCTGACTGATGAGGGGGAACCAGAGTCTTTTGATGAGGCCCTACATGTGGAGGATTCGATCATGTGGGAGAAAGCCATGAATGATGAGAAATCGTCACTTGAGAAGAATGACACATGGGTATTGACTGAGTTACCTGCAGGGAAGAGAGCTTTGCTGAACAAGTGGGTGTTCAGAATCATGACCGAACCAGATGGCAAAAGAAGGTTCATGGCTCGTTTAGTGGTTAAAGGATATTCACAAAGGAAAGGTATTTATTATGCTGAAATATTCTCTCCAGTTGTGAAGTTAACCTCTATTCGAATTCTTTTGAGTGTTGTTGCATCGGAGAATTTGCATCTAGAGCAAATGGATGTAAAAACAGCGTTTTTACATGGAGATATGGACAAAGAGATCTATATGCAGCAACCGGAAGGATTTGTGGTTCCAGGCAAGGAACACATGGTGTGCAAGCTCACCAGGAGCTTGTATGGACTAAAGCAAGAACCAAGGCAGTGGGACAAGAAGTTTGACTCCTTCATGACCAAGAGTGGATTCTGCAAAGCTGAAAAGGATCCTTGTTGTTATTTCAAGAAATACACTGATTCATATGGCTTTCTACTCTTGTATGTGGAAGATATGTTGATTGCAGGATCTAGTGTGAGGGAGATTAACAATCTGAAGACAAGGTTGTCTGCAGCGTTTGAGATGAAAGATTTGGGTCCAGCAAAGCAAATTTTGGGGATGAAGATTTCTCGGGATAGATCTGCTGGAACTTTAAATCTATCTCAGGAGTTGTATGTTGAGAAGGTGCTGAGCAGATTCAGGGTTACTGATGCTAAATCCAGAACTACTCCATTGGCAAATCACTTTAATTTGTCAAAGGAGCAGTCACCCAAGACTGCCGAGGAGCGTGATCACATGGCACTTTTTCCATATGCTTCAGCAGTTGGTAGTTTTATGTATGCTATGGTCTGCACTAGACCTTATATAGCACATGCACTGGGAGTTGTTAGCAGGTACATGGCGAACCCTGGGATAGAGCATTGGGAAGCTGTGAAGTGGCTTCTGAGATATCTGAGAGGTACATCCAGTACTTCACTTTGTTTTGGCAAAGGCAAGGCGACTCTACAAGGTTTTGTGGATGCTGATCTTGGTGGGGATGTTGACTCAAGCAAGAGTACATCCGAGTACATTTACACCATAGGTGGAACAGCAGTGAGTTGGATGTCCAGGCTTCTGAAGTGTGTTTCTCTTTCATCTACTGAAGCTGAGTATGTGGCAATAGCTGAAGCTAGGAAGGAGATGATATGGCTGGTAGATTATCTTGTGGAATTGAGCAAGAAGCAGAGCGAGAAGATTCTTTACTCAGATAGCCAGAGTGACATACAGTTGGTGAAAAATCCAGTCCATCATCCGAAGACAAAGCACATCAGAAGGCGATACCATTTCAGTCGCAGGGCAGTGGAGGATGGTGATATGTGCTTGGAGAAGATAGAGGGTGCAAAGATCCCGGCAGACATGTTGACGAAATGTGTTAATGTTGGGAAACTGAGGTTATGTAAAACCTCGGTTGGTCTTCTGTAGCTGTTGCTATACAGATGTTGCGGTGCGGTAAAGATGTTGATGATGTAGAGATTTTTTTTTGAGAATGTATTTTTTGGATGACTGAGTCAGTCTCCAAGTGGGAGAATTGTTAGGTAGTGGAGCCTGATTAATTTTAGGTTTTCCTATTTATTCTCTATTTTAGGCTTTCCTATTTATTCTCTATTTTAGGTTTTCCTATTTATTCTCTGTAACCAAAAATACTCTGATTTATTAATATAAATATACCTCACCGCCGTGAAAGTTTACTCACCGGGTGTTACCACGAAATATTGGGTTTTCTCTTTCTCTTTCTAGATCTCTCATCTCTTTCTCTTGAAAGTTCTTGTGTTCTTCATTCATCTAGTGTGTGTGCGTGAATTAGTTCCTAACACAAAAGCCAACACATTGTTAAAATTATTTGAAAATGAGCAAAATATTAATCCAATTCAACTTACAAATGAGAAGGGAATTTTTTAACCTCCACTTAATGGTCCCACTAAAAATTCTTTTTTAGATGAACATGCATCCAGTTCTACAAACATAAGAATATTTGCGGCCTATAATTTCAAAATCACAATTATGTGTCATTAATTCGACAATGAAACAAAACGAATTAAAATGTCATTTGATTAGTCAAAACCTTCTCAGTGAATACATCATAAACCGCAATCTTCCCATCGTAGAAAATAATCAAGGGTGCAACTTTAAAATCATTTTCCGACTCATGGTCAGGCATGATATACACAAATATTATAAATTATTGTTATTTTTTTATGAGAGGTTTTCAATTTTATTTTTAACAAATGAGAGATATTCAATTTTCTTACACAAAATAGATCTGAAAGAAATAGATTCTTCTACTCCAATTATAAAAGAACTTCACCAAAAAAAAAATTTATAAAAAGGCAAGAAATCACTTTTCCTCATATATCCAGGGAGAGAACTAAAAAAATACATTATTATGATAATTATCCTATTTATCATAACCCTGTTCATGTGGAAATTGAAACAAATTCCATTGAAGTATTATGATAATTATCCAATTTATTATGTTATAATTGATATTTACATATCCCTGTTACTTTTAAAATGTTTGTGTAATGAAGACTAATGTAACTATATACATAGTTTTGATATAAAATAATATTATCTATTTTAAGTAAAAGGGAATTATGTTTGTCATCAAAATTATCTTCAGATCTCTTAAAATTATCTTTTATATCTTCTCGTCAAACTGAATGATCATTTATTGAAGTTAAGATTAATTTGGAGAAAGATAGTTAAGATCCTTTTAGTTTTTAAAAGTGAAGCTTATGATAAATGAATTGAAAGGCTAAGTAAGTGTTCCACATTAAAAAAATAAGGGTGATATTTGACAAAAAAAAAACGTATAAGGGCTATTAGAAAGCACTAAATTGTATTTAGATATCTATTTAATCAATTTGAAAGAAAAAAATGAAAAATTAAAGTGGAATATTTTTACCTAAAGGAGGAGTTTATCTTCGACAATGGTAGATCTACATGCAACAAAAAATCAACGCAATGAAATAATTTGAAAATAAACAAAATATTATACAAATTAAATTTTTATAGGAAAAAGGAAAGAAAAAGAAAAATGGTTAACCTCCATTGTTTGACGAGAAGATATCATTAGGTATTGACAATTTTGCAAAATTTAGAATTTCATTTGCCTATATTCACAATAAATATTCAAAAAAATCACATGCGGCCAAATAATAATTCAGAGAAAATAGATCCAATGACATTTGATTAATAAAAACCTAATCATTGGAGACATTAAATTTTGTAACCGATCCATTGTAACAAATAGCTTAAGGTACGATTCTCAAGCCATTTTCCGAGCCACCACAAAGCCTAATAAATAAAATCAACATTTTCATTATCTAAAGTATTAATTAAGTTAATATAGACGCTATATATGTTTTTCAATTTTTTTTTACATTTTAATATTAGATGTACTTATTACTAGAAATCTTCATTTTTAACATACGAAATATTTTAATTTTTTTCACATAAGAAATCTAAAAAAAACCTTTTAAATATTAAGAGAGCTATTGTAAAAATAAAAATTATAAAAGGGAAAAAAGATTACATTTTTACAAATTTCGAAAGAAAAAGATTTGAAAGGAACCCTAACCCGACATTTTAGATCCTTAAAAAACACATAAATACACTAATCATGATAAATTCTTTATTTCGTTCTTGTATTTATTCTTCTTGACTTTAAGTACTCTTTTTAAAAAACAAACCAACTTCTCTTGACTCTTCTTAGTAAAGATTGCCCGTTATATTTTCATACAAATTACTCATCGTCTTTTAAAACTATCTTTTATTGAAGTTCAAATTAATTTTGGAGAATTTTTTTTAATGTTATGGTAAACTAGATTTGAGAGGTTAAGTAGGCGTTCAAACATATTTAAGAAATGTGTAATGTTTGAACAAAAAATTCGATCCATACAAGATACAACAAGAACAATGCTTTTGGATAGAAGTTTACCAGATCACTTTTGGGTAGAAGCAGTGAGCACTGCATGTCACATTCTTAATAGGTGCTTAATTAGACCTTTACTGAAGAAGACTCCCTATGAACTGTGGAGATGTAGGAAACCAAACATAAGCTACATTCATCCCTTCAGATGCAAGTGTTTCATCCACAACAACGGTAAGAACAATCTTTGTAAGTTCGATCCAAGGGGTGACGAAGGTATTTTCTTATGCTATGCTCCTATCAATAGAGCCTTTCATGATTTTAATAAAATAACTTAAAGTGTTGAAGAATATGTGGATGTTGTATTTGATGAGACTAACCCAAGAATGCAAAAAATTAAAGGAGGTGACGACAAAATCAACCTCCATCAAAATAGTGCAAAATACTGCAGATATCAGTTCGAAAATTCATACTTAAGTCAACTACTGCAGAAGCAAAGTCGACTTCTCCAACTGACAGATCAAATATTCCAAAAGCATGGCGACATAATACGAATTATCCTGACAATTTCATTCTCGATAAACCTGATGAAAAAATTCAGACGTTGGTATCTAAAATGGAACCTAAATGAATAAATGAAGCAATGAAAGACGAATCATGGGTGCAAGCAATGAAAGAAGAACTCAATCAATTTGAAAGAAATCCGGTATGGCCTCTAATAGAAAGACAAAAAGATTACTTTGTTAGTGGAATCAAGTGGGCATTTCGAAACGAACTAGATGAAAATTGATAAGTTACTCGAAATAAAGCATGGTTAGTCGCTCAAGGCGACTCACAACAAGAAGGTATTGGCTACGATGAAACCTTTGCACCTGTGGCAAGGTTATCATCTATTCGAAATTTACTTTCTAATTCCTCTTTCAAGCATTTTGCATTAATTCAAATGGATGTGAAAAGTGCATTTTTAATCGGTTTTATAAAATAAAAACTTTTCAACCCCCCGTTTTTGAAAATCCTTCTTGTACCGATTTTGTTGATAAACTTTCCAATGATGTTTGCAAACTTAAACAAGCTCAAAAAGCTTTGGATGAAAGATTGAGTTCGTTGTTACTGCAAAAATAATTAAGGGAAAATTTACACAACTCTCTTAATTCAATGATCTGGTTTATACATTTTTATAGTTCAAATCTATGTTGATGATATTATTTTTGGAAGTTCTAATCCTTCTTTGTGTAAGAATTTTGCAAATCTATTGAAAGGAGAATTTGAAATGAGTCTTATGGGAGAAATCACATTCTTTCTCGAACATCAAATTAACCAGTCAACTAATAGGACATTCATTAGTAAAGAAAAGTACATAAAGGAATTAATAAGATGTTTGGACTCGAAAAGTGCAAAGCCTTTGGTACCCCAATGAGTCTGTCCACGTGTCTAGCTCTTCATCAACCTGAAAAAATAAAACAATATAGCTTGTGAGTAATGACATGGATTTGCATGATATCTCAAGACAAGTTGCTACATTTAATTCACTTGGAATAACATTTACCCCTTCTTCTTTCTCCTCAATTGGAGGAACCCAAGCTGGCCTGCCCCTAGAGCGATTTATTCTCCTTGCTTTCTGCACTCGTTGGTAGAGTAAATTTTTTGTTCCATATGTTTGTATACCTTGTGCTTCTAGTTCTTCCTTTAATTATGATACAATCATTTTACTAGCCATTTTTTATTTCAAGGCAATCTATTCAAGTCCTTTGATGACTTTCCTCAATCTCTCCTCAATACGTCTGTAATCATACTCGGATATTTTCCCCAGAACATTGAGTAAGGTTTTGAAAAGCTTCCTGTGGTGCAACCTCCACTCTTCGAAATATCTTTGTTTAAAAGAATTTTCCTTGGGATTGGAATGTATAAACCCTTGGACATCATGAACTAGAGGAGTTTTTCCCCTTCTGGGGACCCATCATTTGGGTCACCTGTGATTCCGCCTTCACCAACATACCTGAATGTTATGACAAACTAAATCACATCTTATTGTGGAAAATCAAAGCTAGAAATTGAAGCAGAACATCACCACAATAAACCTAGGGAAAAACAATGAATATACATACAAAAAATTTAGAAAAACAGCGAACCGTTAAACATGAAATTAGGGCAAGGCAGTCTACTTTAAGTACAATTATCATGCCCGCTATCTAGAAAAGCTCAAAAAGATGAGGTTATCAACTAAAAAACAAAAGAATAGATGTGATAGTAATGTGCACCTGGAGGGAAAAAAAGATCATGAATTAGAGGCTATATAATCTTCATGTGACTATTCCACCAACCCGGAAATCATGCAAGTCTAATTTGCATAAAAATCATCAATTTCCTTAATAGTAAAAAATAAGGAATTATAAGTTTGCTGTTATTGTTGTATCTATTCTGCAATTTTTTCCTGTTTTAAAATTTGAGACTTTTCAATGCAATTTAAGTATTGTTTTGATACGATTCTAGTGTTGTTTTAGAGAGAAAATACTGGTACTGTTTTGGTGTAATTCAATTGTAGTTTTGAGGCTTTTCTGGTGCAATTTTAGAGTTGTTATGGTATGATTCTAGTGTTGTTTTACTGTGACTCTATTGAGTTGTTTTTTGTGCAACTCTAGTCCTATTTTTATGAGAGTTTGTTGTTGTTGGTTCATTATAATGTAACCTCGATCTAGCACTATGCAATTTGATACATAATATAATCTTGATGTATCATATTGAAGGTACCTGACTTGAACTAGTTTCCAAAGTCAATCCTCAGCATCTATTGAAGGTACAGAAGGCTATGAATCTCTCCCCACATAGAGTATGATGAATATCCGTATAGGTCGATCACTTATGAACTTAGCAAGTGTTGGGGTGGGCTGTTGGGGAGGGGGATTCCTTTATAGTTAGCTGTCATTGTCTGTGTGGTACACTTCCCAATTAGAATATAAGTATTGACCCTGTTGGTGTAGCCAAGAGTCCAAACCCTATTCTTTCATAATGTTAATACTCTGGAGAACTACTTTTACTTGTTTGAGTATAATTATATGTTACCAATACTATGTGAGTATAATTATAGTCCATCTTGCTGTAACAACACAGTTCTTTCATGATTAAAAGCTTGTGTATTTTCTGCATTTTCCTTCAAAATTTTGTTTGTTCCATATCCTTAATACTTTCTCATTTTCTCTACTTATTATAGTAAAAATATGAAAAATTATTAAAGGAAAAAACATTGTCTGAAACTGATATGATCAATATGAAACATATTACCATGCTGCCGGGGGAGAAAAGAAAACAAGAATATACCGTCTTGGATCTGAAGCAAAATATTACTATGGGCAAACTCTTTGTGGCTCATCATCATTACAACCTCCATTTTCTCAATCAACATCGACAATAAATATGGACGAGTTTGTAAAGAAAATGATGCATGCACTAACTAGTCATCTTGTTCCTATTATTGTTAAGCAGGTGCAAGCTTCGATTACTCCATTTGGAAATCCATTGACAGTGGTACCCATGGCTCCTTCTAGAAATGAGAACGTGGTTGATACCTCGATTTCTAGTTGGTGCCTCCACAACTTCGTTTTTGATAATATCATACTTTTTGGAAACTAGAAATTGCACGTTGTAACATTTGATGAAAATAGGTTCATGTAAGAGTACTTGATAGTTTTTTTTTGGGAATTTTTAACTAGAAATATATTGTTTTGGAGTTTTCTATTTATATATTATGAATCATCTATGAGTATTATATCATATGAATGTTTGTTAATTTTGGTGTATTTAGTAATTTTAATTTAATTTATTTCAGCACTACATATTTAAAATAACCAAATAAAATAAGAAGAACAACTTTTAGCAACAAAAATATATAAATATAATGACGAATTAGTTTGTCGCTAACATGTGGCATCGAAAATGTTTTGTCACTAGGACGTCGCTAAACTTTTGACGAAACACTATTTTTCGTCATAGAATTATGAAATTAGCAACAAAATTATATAAATATAATGACGAATAAGTCCGTCGCTAACATATGGAGAAGGAAATTATTTGTCATTAGGATGTTCCTAAACTTGTGACGGAACTCATTTTTCATCACTATGAGCTTACTAACGAGCATATTAGCAACAATCAACACTCAGTTGCTAATTCGTATCTAATCATGATTAACGTAGAATTTTTATCATATAGTGATGGATTTTTTCTGTCACGAAAGACTGCTTTTTTGTGGTGATCAGCCTCTCATAACAAGATAAAGTTACTTCATGAGTGAAAATCATTAGTTCAAGTTTCAGGATCTGATATGGCATGTAAACGCATAAACATTTATGCTATTAAATAAATTAATATATATATATATACCAGGATTTTGAACGAGTTTATTTGAGGCAGAAAAAAAACCTATCTCCCTTTGCCCTATCTTACGCTTCTATAACTTTTATGATTGAATCGAGTGGAGGTAGTATCCCTAATTAACATAAAAGGACCAATTTATAAGATTTTCACGGAAATTGTTTTTTTTTTTGTTGTGCAACATGTAATCTTATGAAATGATGAAATCTATTTAATTATTAAAATAAAATAAAACTTATATGGTATGACTAATTGATGATATGTAATTATCATATTAGTAAAATTAGTAGCGAATGCTAAGAATAATTACGATTAATAGTCAATCTCTTTATTTCATAGAAAAATGGTAAATACACATGGCTATTTACAATTTGTTTGTAACATTAGGAATTTCTAGGCTAATCTTCATTTCTCTGTTAAATCGCGACTCATCCAAAAGAGGATAACTATTTGGTAGTTTTTAATTAGTTTTTCTTATATAAGTGCATTTGTTTCACTGATTTTTCTTCTATTTTAATCTTAGGCATTGTTAGGCACGGTAATTGAGCGAATTGGATCAATTTTATGTCAATCATAATAGGTCAAGACAAAAACGGGTCAAGATCCTATCCAAACTGAATTTGATTGGATCAATATAAATTGAGCCAAAACGGGATAGATAATGAGTCAAGACCCAACTCAACTCAATTTTTCGTTAAGTATAATTATTTTATTACTTCATTAAAAATATTTTACTACACAATAGCATTATTGATAAAAAATATTTGATGAATATATATATATATATATATATATAAGGGAAAATGCATAAGTACTACATATGCCCGAAATCTCAAAGACACATTTATACTATACAAAGTTCCTATTACCCCCTGAACTTATTTTATAAATAATTTTCTACCCCTATTCAGCCTACGTGAAACTACTTTGAAAGAAAAATTTACACGCGCTGGACCCCAACATAAAGTTTCACGTAGGCTAAAAAGGGGTAGGAAATTATTTATAAAATAAGTTTAGGGGTAATAGAACCTTAGTATAATATAAGTGTGTCTGTGAGATTTCGGACATAGGTTGAGGAGGTACTTATGCATTTTCCCTATAAAAATTCATACTAGTACAAACCCTCCAACTTTTTCATGGTCTGTTAAAAAAAGGGTAATTAAACAAGTGAAAATGAAACGCCTTACAATGTACAGAGCCATTTTTGTTGAGGAATTTAAAATTTATATATAAACACTGAAAAAACTCTTATATATATCACATAAATGTTTTGTGAAGAAAATTCAAATGAATATACCTTCGCCCCGTCTAGATTCGCCCTTACATAAAAGTGGGTAAAATGTAGTTTTGTGTCTATAATACTGAACAAATGATATTTCTTGGTATTTTCTAGATATCTTATGCATAAAAATGACGATATCTTATGATTAAAAAAAGTACATAAAATCAGAAATTTGAATATATAACTGACCTATACAAACAAATTTAACTATTTTGAGGTATTCAATATCACATGCTAAAAATAATTAAGTGGACTGAATTTGATAAATCAAAGTGAATTTTCAATAACTAAATATACTTGCCAATTTCTCTAATAAATAATCACATTAATTTTTACTCTTTTTACCCCTTAATTTATGTGATATTTACTTTGTCTTAATTAGGTCATTTCGAAAAGAAAGTCTTTTCATAGTCCTATATTAATTGTTCACTTTATTATAGATAATTCTTCCAACTATTTTGATCTCATTTATCCTTAAAATTATTCCTTTTTTATTTTTGTAAATTTAATCAAGTTTGTAAACCTTAAAAAAATTTCTTAAAGTGCAAATTAATGAAATTTATCAATTTTATTTATGATTTATTATAATGAGAAAAATAAATAACTAATATAAAATAAAAGAGACATATTTTACCTCTAAATTTTAATGAAGTAACTTATAATCACATTAATATCTATGATTTCTATTACATGTCATATTTCAATTTTCTTTTAATTTTTAATTTTCTTATGTCAAAAATAAACCCTGTCACGTAAATTGATATGGACAAGAAAATAAGGAACCTCCATAATAATTGCCCTCACCCACCGAAATTCCCACTTTTTAGCCCTTTTTTGTTTGTGCATCTTTGGCCCATGCTTTCCGTCGGTCAACAATGGGGCACATGTTCGGAATATTCCCCATGAATATGGATACATAAACATTCTTCTTGTAGAACAAATGTTCGGGGTCATATATCCCTAAAAGGTTTATTGAAATACTAGTATTAGTTGTACCAGAGTTAAATTTACAGTAAAACATTTGTACTAAAATTAAATTCAAATACTATTTTTATATATACTACCAAATGAATCCTTTAGTGTTGAAGGAAGTATCATGTTTTATCTATTGATTTTTAATGTTTTAATAAACACATGTCATTCATATAATATTTTGATCTAAGCACTTAATACTGTAAATTTCTAGTACAATAAATATAACATTACTAATTTAAACTTTTATGTTCTCTTCAAATTCTATATGAAAAATACTCTATATTTGTCTGATTTTACCTAAGCAGACGATTTTATATCAAGAGTTGCAAATTAAAGAAATAAATGCAAATGTCATCTACAAATTATTCACCTTTTATTTATTGTTAGAGTTGTGACATGATTGTTTGTTGTTAGTGTAGCGTATACTCTGACCATACCAATTCTATTCTTGTTTAATTTCTACAGATTATCATACCTACAGATGCACAAAGACTTATTTTACCTTCTCCTGATCGACTTAGAAACCTTTCCATTCTTTTAATAAATGATATTCTAAATAGGTTGTCTTTTTGAAATGTTGGTAAGAACATGTAAACTTTGTATGAATTGGCTATATACTTGTCATACAATTCCACATGAGGAATTTGATCAAACGGTCTAGGAAACAATAGAGTAATTGACATCCCCTAACATTGGATTTATTCCCATTCTCGATTGTTTCCTCAGGTTTCATATAAGAATAACACTGAAAGTTACCCTCGACATTACTAGTCTAAAGGTATGTCCTAATGTTTATTTTTTGATATATTTGATTGACACAAACTGGTGATTCCTCTTCGTGTTTTTTCTTCACAGATGAGAAAGAATCATGTCCAACATATCCCTTACGAAACAGGAAATTCCTACCAACCATACAAAAAGTAATTTCCCATTAAATACTTCAAGCTCGCCTAAGAGAATTTAACACACAACATCACATCAAAATAAACTTCAACTCAAGAAACCCAAATTGAATGATGCTTCTTCGAGTTTCTTCTTCATAGATAAGGAGGTATCATTTTCGACATAAATACTTCTCGATCTATCTTGGACTAATACCTTAAAAGGAAAGAAATTCCTACTATTTAAATGTTTCAAGTTTCCTAAGAGAATCAACACACATCATAACTTCGAAATAAACTACCAAAGTCTCAAGTCATACTTAATTTAAGAGCAAGCATGAAATGTAAAAAACTATCTTTGTTCTAAAACAGAGTATTCAAAACATTTATCCAGGTTCACCATTCTATGTTTCCAAGTAGAAAAAATCTTTATAGTACCTTAAAGTAAACGCAAAACACAGCATTACTACTCCATAAACCAAGCATCTCATTTCTGTTTGCACTTCCAAATCATTTTAGCCAAAAATTGAGAAGGATTGTGATAACGATACTAATCAAGAAGATACACAACTTTTGCTTTAGATGATTCCCGTTGATAAACTGCATTTCACCCTCTTCAAATAGTACATCATAAAACTTAACTGTCCTCAGATGATGAAATATGATGTCCAAGAAGCTTGCATGAATCTCCAACAATCTTAAGGGGCACAGGTTCGAAATAATCCCCATCATTAAGGATACACCCCTAAGAAAAATTAAGAAAAAACCATCAAATTCATCAATGGAAAAGATAGAGGGAAAAATAAACATTAGTGACAACCTGAATTTCAATTTCTTCCAAATTGGGAGAGCTCCCTAGCATGCAAAGAGCAAAGGAAAGCTCAAAAAACTCTCCAAGAATAATCCAAGATATGAATAGGCGTTTGAGACAGTTAAGAGCTTATGGAAGCCATGTTGGTATAAATTCAGTTAATCCAATATCGACCTACGAATAAAATAATAAAAATCAGGATGCCAAAAAGAAAAGTACATGCGTGGAAATATAAGTAAAATGAAGCAACATTATTTCAAAATTATCCCCACTGAAATACTCGAGAGCAAGAATAGACGAAAAATATCGTCAAAATTATTTGTTTCCTCTAGAACTAGTTCTTTAGGCTCATAGAGAATATTGGAAAGAAGAGGAACATTTTCTAGATGTATCAATTGTATATAGCTGCGAAAGACGAATGAGCTTAGCTTAGGAGCATTAATACTCATGAGGTACTGATTGTGTATGTCTTTTAGCATCAAATCCTCAAGCAACAGGCAATTATAGATCAAACAATCAAATGTATCTTAAGATAATGTTACAAATTCTAAATTTTTTTATGTTCAACTAATTCAATACTTGAAAGAAGCATGGAAGATGCATTTCACATCCCATGAGATACAAATTCCTCAATGCTGAACAATAAAAAAAAGAAGTAAGGGATCTTGTATGGTGGATAAATAAATGGAAGTATAAGGATGAAATGTTGAATGAAATTTGTGTCGAGCAAATGTATCAAACGATCAACATTACGACATACTTTTAGAATAGCAATGTCAAGGGTAATTTTCAATGTTGATACTATATGAAACCTGGAGAAACAATCGAGAATGGAAATGAATCCAATGGTAAGAGATGTCAAGTCCTCTGGTGTTTCCCAGACTGTTTGATCAAAATTTAACCTCTGGAATTCTACAACAAGAATATTGCCAATCCATAGAATGTGTACTAGTTATTACCACATCTCGAAAATAAAACCTATTTAGAATATCATCTATTAAATAAATGAAAGGTTGCTTAGTAAATCAGGAGAAGGTAAATTAGTATTTGTTCATCCGGAGGCATCATAATCTGTAGAAACTAAACAAGAATATCACTGGTAAGGTCAGGGTATATGCTACACGAACAACAAACAAATGTTCTTTACCTTATTCAACTGACATGTCACAACTCTAATAGTAACAGAAAAGATGCATAATTTGTAGATTGAATTTGCTTTGATTTCTTTAGTTTTAAACTCTTGATGTAAAAATGTCTGGTAAATCAAATACATATAAAGTATTTTTGCATAGAATTTTAAGAAAACTTGGAAGTTTAAATTAGTGATGGTATACTTATTGTACTAGAAAATTATAATATTGAGTGCTTACATACAAACACTAAATGAATGACATGTGTATATTGTAACATTATAAATCAATAGATAACATTTGACATTTTCTTCAACACTAAAGGAGTCATTTGGTAGTATATATAAAAATAGTATTTGTATTAAATTTTATTACAATGGTTGACAGTAAATTTAACTCTGGTACAAATAATACTAGTATTACAATTAAAATTTTTTGGGATATATGACCCCAAACATTTGTGCTTCGAGAAGCTGAAAATAATAATTTAGTGAATTACGCACTTAATTTCAATATTTTGGTGAAAGGCGACTAAGAAGACTCTCATGTCTTCCACTGCCTCTCCATTGTCTCAAACTATGGGAGAGTCAAGCCTTAACAAATACCTATACATCTCTTATGAACTATAATCCTACAACACTGACCAAAACAATCTTGAAACCTATTTTAATTAATACACAAGGAACCAACTGTCTGTTTTACTTTTAAGGAATTAGATGAGATGCCATTGAAGAGAGACTTCATCATGCCGTAATAATGAAGCTTTCCTATGGTGCAGCAAGCTTACACGAACTGAGAAAATTAATTCCAAAACAGTTGGTCATCAAAGGACGTTGATTAATTGGCTCGCTTGCAGGATGACATCATGTAATTCGTTATGATGTTTATGAAGATTTTTGCTCTGTTCATTCAAAACAGGTTGGTGATCTTCAATTTAATGGGGAGCAACATCTGTTCAGTAACATTCCATGGACACAAAACTTTAACCCTAAGGAAGAAACTTCAAAATCTTTTCGCTACCGGATTTGCCGCCAAAATTTTTTTTCGAAGACCTTTGTTATCCATAGCATCGGCTATTGGTAAGCCAGTAGCAAGATAAAGCCACTTAAGATAGGAAAAGACCTAGAACCGCTAGAGTTAAGGTCATTCTTGATCTTATGGACAAACATTCAAAACAAGTAAGGATGCACTTTTTGGATGAAAAATCTGGTAAGCTCGTTGAACACTATAAACAGATTGTTTTTGATTCTCTTCCTTTGTATTGTACCTTTTGTAAGCACCAAGGTCATGAAGATGCTCATTGCCGACTAATAAACCAGAAAAATAGGGGGTTTGCCTTCTCTAGGTTCGTTAAACCTCTAAAATGAGTCGTTTTGGTCGTGCTGACCGATCGACTTCATGGATAAGGTCTAACGAACATCTGTGTAAATTTTTGGCAAAAACAATCTCGAAATTTTGGATACCCAAAAATGATGGTGGACTAATGTACACAAAAAAATCGACAAAATAGGGGGTTTGGCTTCTCTAGGTTCGTTTGACCTCTAAAATGAGTCGTTTTGGTCGTGGTGACCAATGGACTTCATAGATAAGGTCTAACGGACATCCGTGTAAATTTTTGGCAAAAACATTCTTGATATTCTAGAAACCCAAAAAATATGGTGGACTACTGTAAACAAAAATCGACAATATAGGGAGTTTGCCTTCTCTAGGTTCGTTTGACCTCTAAAATGAGTAGTTTTGGTCGTGGTAACCAATGGACTTCATAGATATGGTCTAACGGACATCCGTGTAAATTTATGGCAAAAACAATCTTGAAATTCTAGATACCCAAAAAAGATGGTGGACTATAGCACATGAAAATCGGTAAAAAGGGGGTAGGGGTAGGGGAGCGTTTGCCTGCATTGAGGCTCGTTTGATCTTGAAAATGGGTTGTTTTGGAAGTGGTGACCAACCCTCGACTCAAATAATTTTTTAATGGACGTTCGTGTAAATGTTTGGAAAAATCATCTCGGAATTCTAGATCTCCAAACAAGAATGGTGGAATTACACACAAAAATCAGCAAAATGGTGGTTTTGTATTCGCTAGGATCATTTGACCTTAAAATTGGTTGTTTTTGTTGTGGTGACCAACCGGCTGCATATATAAGGTCTAAACGGAGTTCCATATAATTGTTTTTCAAAAAGCATCCCAGAATATCGGATCACCAAAAAAGATGGTGGACTTTAGCACACGAAAATGGCAAAATTGCGGGTTTGCCTGCTTGGAGCTCGTTTGACCTTGAAAATGTCTTGTTTTTGTTGTGGTGACCAACCGACTACATATATGAGGTCTTAACAGACCTTCATGTAAATTTTTGGAAAAAATCATCTCGGAAATCCGAATATCCAAAAATGATGGTGGACTATAGTACACGAAAATTGGCAAAATGGGGGTTTTGTATTGAACTCGTTTGAAATTGAAAATAGGATGTTTTACCTGTGGTGACCAACCGGTTTAATAGATATGTTCTTAACGGACTTTTGTGTAATATTGTTGCATTTCTGATTTCCGGATGAACAAATATGATGGTGGACTGTGAACAAAAAAATCAGCCACATGGGGGATTCTCCTGCTCTGGAGATCGTTTCACCTTGAAAATGAGCCATTTTGGTCGTGGTGACCAACCGTCTCCGTAGGTAAGGTCTTAATAGAGGTCTATGTAAATTTTTAGCAAAACTCATTTCAAAATTTCGGATCACCAAAAAATATGGTGGACTATAGCACATGAAAATTGGCAAAAATGGGGGTGGGGGGGTTTGCCTGTTCTGGGCTCGTTTCCAGCATGAAAATATGCCGTTTTATCTGTGGTGACAAACCGTCTCCACAAATAAGGTCTTAATAGACGTCCGTGGAAATGTTTGGTAAAAATAATCTCGGATTCCATATCACAAAAAAAAGATTGATTCACTATTGTATACGAAAATCGACAAAATGGGGGATTTGCCTTCGAAGGGATAATTTGACAATTAAAATTGGCTATTTTGGTCGTGATGACAAACCTCCTCCATATATAAGTTTCTAACAGAGTTCTAAAAAAATTTTGGGAAAAATCATCTCGAAATTTCAGATCATAAAAAAGATGGTGGACTTTAGCACACAAAAACGGCAAAATGGCGGATTTGCTTGCTTTGGGCTCGTTTGACCTTGAAAATGAGTTGTTTTGGCTGTGGTGACCAACCGACTCCATAGATAAGGTCTTAATGGAATTCCATGTAAATTTTTGGAAAAATCAGCTCGAAATCCCGGATCCTCAAAAATATGGTTGACTATTGCACACGATAATCAGAAAAATAGGAGATTTTCTAGTTTTAAGCGTCTTTTGACATTAAAAATGGGTGTCATTTTGGCCGTAGTGACCAACCAACTCCATAGATAAGGTCTTAGCAGATGTCCATGTAATTTTTTTTTTAAATATTATCTCAGAATTCCAGATCACCTAAAAAGATGGTGGACTATTGCAATCGAAAATCGGTAAAATAGGGGGTTTACCTACTCAGGGCTTGTTTCACCTTGAAAGTGGGTGATTTTGGCCTTTGTGACCAACCGGATCCATAGATAAGGTCTTAAGGGACATTCGTGTAAATTTTTTGCAAAAATCATCTCGGAATCTGGATCAACCAAAAAGATGGTTGACTATACATACGAAAATGGGTAAAATGGGGGTTTGCCTAATCTGGTGCTTGTTTAACCTTGAAAATCAGTCCTTTTGGCCATAGTGACAACCCGAATCATACACATGGTCTTAATGTACTTCCATGTAAATTTTTAGCAAAACTCATCTGGAATTCAGATCACCTAAAAGATGGTAGTGCACACGAAAATCAGCAAAATGGGGTGGGGGGTTTACTTGCTCTGGGCTCATTTGACCTTGAAAATGGGTTGTTATGGCCATGGTGATAAACCGGATACATAGATAAGGTCTTAATAGACTTTTGTGTATATTTGTGGCAAAAATCATCTTGGAATTCCGTATCAACAAAAAAGATGGTGGACTATGCATATGAAAATCGACAAAATTGGTGGTTTTCCTGCTCTGGGCTCGTTTGACCTTGAAAATGAGTCGTTTTTGTCGCGGTGACCTACATACTCAATATAAAATGTCTTAACAAAATTTCGTGTAAATTTTTTGTGAAAATAATCTCAGTATTTTGGATAACCAAAAAAGATGGTGGAATATAGCATACGAAAATTGGCAAAATGGGGGGCTTGCGCGCCCTGAGCTCATTTGACCTGGAAAATAGGTCGTATAGTCTGTGTTGACCAACCCACTCCATAGATAAGGTCTTAACGGACGTCCTTATAATTTTGTGGCAAAAATTATCTTGAAATTCTGGATCACAAAAGAAATGATTGACTATAGCACATGAAAATCGGCAAAATAGGGGGTTTGCCTGCTGTAGGGCTATTTTGACCTTGAAAATCGGCCTTTTTGGCCGTGCTGATCAGTCGGCTCCATAGATAAGGTCTTAATGGTCTTCAATGTAAATTTTTGTCAAAAAACTTCACGGAATTCAAGATCAATGCAAAAGATGGTGGATTGTAGAACACGAAAATCGGCAAAATGAAGGTCTTGTCTACTTTAGGGCTCGTTTGACCTTTAAAATTTGTTGTTTGGCCGCGCATACCAATCGTCTCCATAGATATAGTATTAAAGGACTTTCATGTAAATTATTGGATAAGAAATTCTCGGACTCACGAATCACCATAAAAGATAATGGACTATAGTACACGAAAATCGGCAAATTTGGGGGGTGTTCTTGCTTTTGGGGTCATTTGACCAGTAAAATGAGTTGTTTTGTATGTGGTGACCAACCGGATCTATAGAAAAGGTCTTAAAGGATATCCGTGTAAATTTTTGGCAAAAATCATCTTGATATTCTGGATCACCAAAAATGATGGTGGACTATAGAACACAAAAATTGGCAAAATGGGGGGTTTGCCTTCTCTTAGACTCGTTTGATCTTGAAAATTGGTCCGTTTTTGCCGTGGTGACCTATAGGCTCGATTGATAATGTCTTAACATACATCCGTGTAGAGTTTTGGTAAAAATCATCTCGAAATTCTGGATCACCAAAAAAGATAATTGACTATAACATACGAAAATTGGTTATATGAGAGGTTTGCCTTCTATGGGTTTTTTCAATCTTTGAAATGGGCTGATTTGGTTGTGGTGACGAACCAACTCCATATATAATATCTTAATGTACGTCCGTTTGATTTTTGCAAAAATCATCTTGGAATTCTTGATCACCAAAAAAGATGGTGGACTATAGAACACGAAAATCGGTAAAATAGGGGGTTTTATTGTTTTATGATTCATTTTATAATTTAAATGGGCCACTTTGGACGTGGTGACAACCCGGATCCATTGATAAGGTCTTAACTGACGTTCGTATAAATATTTGGAAAAAATCATTATGGAATTTTTGGATCACCAAAAAAGATGGTGGACAGCACATGAAAATTGATAAAATGGAAGATTTTCCTGCTTTGGGCTCGTTTGACCTTGAAAATGAGTTCTTCTGGCCGTGGTGGCCAACCGACTCCATAGGTAAGGTCTTAATGGACTTCCATGTAATTTTTTGGCAAAAATCATCTTGGAATTCTTGATCATCAAATATGATGGTGGTCGATAACACATGAAAATCAAAAAAATCGGGGGTTTGCCTGCTTTGGGGCACGTATGACCTTTAAAATGGGCCTTTTTAGCCATGTTTACCAACCATATTCATATATTAGGTCTTATCATACGTTCATGTATGTTTTTAGCAAAACTCATCTCAGAATTCCAATTACTAAAAAAGATGGTGGACAATAGAACACGAAAATCGGCAAAAAAGGGGTTTTGCTTGCTCTTTGCTCATTCCTTGAAAATGAGTCATTTTGGTCATAGTGACCAATCGGCTCCGTATATAAGGTCTTAATGGACATCCTTGTCAATTTTTTGCAAAAATCATCTTGGATATTTAGATCACCAGAAAAGAAGGTGGACTATGGCAAATGAAAATCGGCTAAATAGGGGGTTTGACTACTCTGGGGTCGTTTGACCTTAAAAATGGGTCAATTTCGCGGTGTTGACCAACCCCCTCAATAGATAAGGTCTTAATGGATGTTCGTGTAATTTTTTGGCAAATATCATCTCAAAATACCGGATAACCAAAAAAGATGGTGGACTATAGCACACAAATACCGGTGAGATGATATATTTTCCTGCTATGGGCTCGTTTAACCTTGAAAATTGGTTGTTTTTAGCCGTGGTAACAAACTGTCTCCATCGATAAAGTCTTAATGTATGTCTGTGTAATCTTTGGCAAAATCATCTCGAAATTCTGGATCAGACAAATAAATGGTTGCCTTATAGTTGAGGAAAATCGATAAATTGGGGGGTTTGCGTGTTCTAGGCTCGTTTGACCTGGAAAATGAACCTTTTTGGCAGTGTTGACCAACCGACTCCATAGATAAGGTCTTAACGGACGTTTGTGTATATTCTTTGCAAAAAGCATTTCAGAAATCCATATCACCAAAAAAGATGGTGGACTCTAACATACAAAAATCAGCAAAATGGGTGGTTTGCCTACTCTGGGCTCGTTTTACCTTGAAAATGGACCGTTTTGGTCTTGGTGACCAATCGACTCCATAGATAAGGTTGTAGCGGACTTCCATGTAATTTTATTGGCAGTCATCTAGAAATTAAGGATCCCCAAAAAATATTGTGGACTATAGGACACAAATATCGGTAAAATGGGTGTTTGTCTGCTCTGGGGCTCGTTTGACCTTGAAAATAAGTCATTTTTGTTTCTCCCCGAGCCTACATCCTAGGACATAACTCAAGAAATAACTTTATAATAATACTTAACCCAAAATGGCAACTCAAGTCTTATTGTTCGGAAAATATATGAAAAGACTAAAGAACTAACTCTATCTGTCTGTGAATCCTTTAAATTACAAATGGATGCTTGGACAAGACCCCCAATAATCCTAACAACTAAAAACTGTTAGATAATAAGTAAAAGGTAAGGATGTCCACCGTAATAAAGGGAGGCTCTGAGGTGCTTACATTAAAGGTGTGATGGAATGTCGATCCTAGTTACATGTGTCTGCATCATCATACGATGCAGGTCAACTGGCATTAGTACATTGAATGTACAAATATACGAGTTGGAAGCTAACACAACATAGTCTTGTCAAGGAGTAAGAAATAACACTTACCTCGGCTCTTCTTATTTAACTAAATCATTATAAGTACTCATTTAAATATATAGCAGTTTGAAGACTTGTACAATATAATGAAAAGTTATTTAAAACATGGTTTTCAACTCTATATATGCAAAGATACCATTAACTCTAAAATGTACTTTTACATACAAAATAATGTGACATAACCTCATAACCATAATAATAAAGAAAATATATTATGCTTTCTCTCAAAGTCTATTCATGCAATGCATGAATGAAGTCTCATACTAAGTATAACCTCTTGAGGAACCATGCAACTACTACTGGGGAGTTCTCTAACCTATAACAATCATTTAATAGTTATAGTGATGATACAACGTTTTAGCTCACGCTGTCAAGGACAATCCTAAAACTGCAAAACTATAGGACCTGAACTGCCTAATGGATCCACTAGTAAACTGCGAATAGGTTCATCTAAAAAGTACGACCCTTTTCTACCTATGATGATTACATTGTTTTCATGGATACTTGAGTTAATCTAAAACTCGCATACCCACATCGGCGCTCAATACTAATCACAAAAATATACTAGATCTTACATTTTTAAAACATACTAATTCCATGTTTTGAGATTAGTGCCCAAAACATAGCGTTAAAAACACTTTTGGGAATCATAGTTTCCCTACTTGCTTCATTTTATAAAGATATAACTCTTTTCTGAAAACTAGCCTGAAGGCTCTTTGGAAAACTTAGCTCCCTTGTTTAAATGTGAGAACATTTCAAAATATCTTTGGAGATACATAGTCTCCCTAAATTTTAGAAGAAAACAACTTCAACATAACTTGTTAGTATTTACTCTTTACTCTTTACTAAGCTTGAAACTTGGGTTTTAAAATTACTATTAGGGAAATACTTGGATCACTTATATTTCATTAATGGATGAACTTCAACTCTTTAGGTAAATACTTAGTTCCATTAATTGAAGGAAATACTTCAACTTTTACTCTATCTTTAACTAGAGACTTGAGTCTTAAAATTAAGTTAATACGTTTAAATAAGACTCTTGGAACTTTATGAAACTTTACATTTTCTTACTTCTTAACCTTTAGACTTAACTCATGGCTTCTTAGACTTTGATCCTAACTTTCTTTGAATTGGATTATGAATTCAAGGTTAATGATCTCATGTTTATGCATGATTTCATGATGTTTAGATGTACCTTATAGTAATGGAATCAACTAGGAAATGGGGGTACATCACTTAGGAACTAATACGAAAAAATAGGGAAAGAATGGGGTCTCCAGGGGGTCGTGGTGCGGGGCGCGAGGGCTTGTCTTGCAGACCCTAGTCTGGTGCACTCTTGGAGGCGCGCCACACCAGGGCCTGTCAAACAGAGCATACCTTGAGGCGGTCTAGAAGGCGTGGTGCCCTAATGGGTGTCTGACAGGACCTCCGAGTTTTCTTATTTTTTTTCATCTCTAAACCTCGCAAATTCCCATGGATACCACACCAGACAGTTAAGATACCTAAATAACACATAACCTAATAGTTTATCCTCGAAAATAGTCTGGAATAAAAACTACTGGAGATCAACTACAATTCAATTAGCAAGAACTTCACAACTTTTCATGAAGAACCTCAAGATTTTTATTCAAAAAACTCTAAATTGCTATATTGAATCAAGTTGGAGGGAGGGTGAAAGAAACCAACACGAAATGATCTCACATACCTCGATAGGAATTACCCCGACAAAATCCACTCAACGATCTTGGTGTTCTTGATTCTTCTTATCCTTTCTCCTCTTATTTTCTCTTCTCTCAAAACCCTCACTTGCTTTCTAAATACGTAAACTGAATGGCAATAGCTTTGACCATACTTATTACCAAAAAACAACTAAATAATTGGGTAAATAAAAGACAACTTCGCCCTTCCCAAATCTACATTGGACTATCCTTAATACAACAACCTAACTTCTGAAAGACATATCTCACTCATATGAAATCGAAATCGTGCAAACTCAGCGCCGTTGGAAAGATCTCTCCAAGAGATTTCCCACCATATGAAGAAATACCTGTAACTCATCCTTATCTAGGAGTTATGACCATTTGATGTTGACCAAAATTCACTTTTCTCCAACATAAGAATATTTCCACATTTTTATTTTTTTTTCAAAATGACTATTTCAACTTCTAAGCTTCTACCTAGCTCTCTAAATTTGAGATACGTTACAATTTTAGTCGTGATGACAAACCGGCTTCATATATAGGGTCTTAATGGACTTTCGCATAAATTGTTGGAAAAAATCATCTCGAAATTCTGGATAACCAAAAAAGATGATGGACTATTGCATAGGAAAGTCGGTTATATGAGGAGTTTTCCTACTCAGGGGCTCGTTTAAACTTGAAAATGGGCCATTGTGGTCGTGGTTACCAACCGGATCCATAAATGTTGTGTTAACGGACGTCCGTGTAAATTTACACGAAAGATGAATGATTGAGTAAGTTTCTCTCTACTTAAACACGTCCACATTGATCTACCTTCGATTGACATTTTTTAGGTTATTTCGAAGTATGGTAAATACGTGAAGGCTATTATGGAGAGCAAGAGGAGGCTCATATAGTATTAAACTGTATCACTTACTGAGGAGTGCATCTCAAGGATCCAAAATAGACTGCCCAAAAAGTTCAAGGATTCGGGTAGTTTTACTGTGCAAATTACTATTGGGCAAAGGGCACATGGCCGAGGGTTATGTGATTTGGTGGAAAGTATAAATTTGATGCTGTTATTTTTGTATCAAAAGCTTAGGTTGGGGAGTTGTAACAACCTGTTCAGTAGGTTCGAGCAGTAAAATTATTTTGAAAATAACTGACTGGGTCGACGGATCAGGCGACGGACCGTCAAGGTCACGACGGACCGTCGAGGGTCTTCCTTCCAAAACACTTCAACTCTGAAATCTGGGTACTGAGATCGACTCTCTGAACTTCACGACGGAACTGCAGCACGGACCGTCGTAGATACGACGGACCGTCACAAACCCCTTTACTGAATTTAACTCTCTGAACTTTGTGACGGACCTGCAGGACGGACCGTCATAGACACGACGGGCCGTCACAGGTTGCGTAACCCCAACTGGGTCGGATTTCTGCTAAAGGTTTTAAAGGGGTGTTTTGGACTATTCATGACAAACTTTATGAAATTAGTGGGGTAAGTTTAATAATTTATTTACTTGGGGGTTAAAGGAGATAACTTTGAAATAAATAATGGGTTACTTTTATCATAATGAATTATATGATAATTAGGGTAAAAGAAAAAGAATCTGGAGAAGAAAAATAAAAAGAAGCAGAGAGGGAGAACGAGCGAGAAAGAGAGAACGAAGAGGAAAGCAAAAGGCATTGGGGAGATAGCTTGCTCGATCACGATTCTTCGGTGGAGGTAGGTTATGGTTTATTTCTATGTGATAGATAAACTCTAAATAGCGATTGATATGTATTGGGTGGTATTGTAAAGTCTTCTATATACTTGATTGTGTGTTTGTATGTTGTGATCGTATAATTGTGGTGGTTAGAATGATGAGACTGTTGAATCTTCAATCTTAAATCCTCTCTATTAAGATGACGCTTGACATAGAGAAAGCTTGATGAACCGAAATAATGTGATAAATTGATCGGAGTGTCACGTTCGGACACGGTAGTTATAATGGATCGGAGTGTCACGTTCCGACACGTAGCATTAGGGGATCGGAGTGTCACGTTCCGACACGGTAGGAACAATGGATCGGAGTGTCACGTTCCGACACGGTAGTAATAAAGGATCGGAGTGTCACGTTCTGACACGTAGCATTAGGGGATTGGAGTGTCACGTTCCGACACGATAAGAATAAAGAGAAGTAATCTTGAATTATGTTAATATACTCAATTTCGAAGAACCTATTTCCAAAATGAGTATGGTGTGGAGACTTGGGTCCTCATAGGTGTGCGTGGTGTTGTTGCCAATGGTTCTTGTACTTGTTGATTGTCACCTGTTAAGTATTGTGGTTGATTTTATATTATTATTCAGTATATATTTCTTTCTATTTTGAGTTGGCCGATGATACCTACTCAGTACGTGTTCCTTGTACTGACCCCTACTTTTATTTTCTTCTTGTTGTTTTGTGGAATGCTGCAAGTGCACCATTGACTTCGACTCATCCTCAACTCTAGCCAGTCTTCAGCACATCAGATTTCAGGGTGAGCTATGATTCCTAGCTCGGGCTGGATTCTCTTCTTCACGTCTTGATGTCTTTGAAGTTCGGACATGGACCATCTTTCTACTAATTTTAGTTCTTAAATACTCTTAGACTTAGTAATTTGAGGATAGATGTTCTTGATGTGATGACTTCCAGATTTTGGGGATGATAAGTATTATACATTAGAAGTTTATTTAATTTATTTCGTTAATGAGTTTTGGATCTTCCGCATTTTATTTACTATTCAAAATTTATATACTGTTAAATGTTGGGGTTTAGATTGTTGGTTCTCTCACCTAGTAAGATAAGTGTGGGTGCCATTCACGACCCATTTTGGGTCGTGACAAACTTGGTATCAGAGCTTTAGGTTCGTTGGTCTCATCACACAAGAACGAGTCTAGTAGAGTCTTGAGGAACGGTAGGGGGACGCCCTTACTTTTCTTTGAGAGGCTATAGGACTTTAGGAAAACTCCATTCTTTCTTTCTTTCGTGCTATTACTTGGGTCCAATTGGTATCTAGGTGATACAAATTGGTATTTGACATCCTCACTCTATCTCGCAGATGGTTAGAACTAGAGCAACAACTGTGTCAACACCAGCACTGGTAGGACAGGGTGCGTCTGAGCCAACCATTGGGGCCGTAGCGCGAGAAGGAGCAGTGGCAAGAGGCCGTGGTAGAGGTCGCAGGAGGACGCCCTCTAGAGGTAGAGGACAAACACCTGGTCCAGCTAGTAATAGGGCAGTGACTCCTCCACCGACTGATGAGGTAGTGAGAGAGGGTGAAGAAGGGGAAAACGAGCAGGTTCAAGATGAGGAATTACCACCCCAGCCTACCCCAGAGATGATTAACCAGGTTCTTACCTATTTTAGCGGGTTATCTGATCAGGGCCAGACACGTCCAGTGTTTTCTGCACCAGCACCTCAGGTTCATGGGGTACAACATGCAGCCGCTGTGACTCCTCGCATGGATGCCTCATTGGAAGTAGGCACGTTTCCTCAATTGACTACAGGGTCCATAATGACAAGTGATCA
>NC_028637.1:14264376-14265440 GCF_001406875.1 Solanum pennellii | reverse complement strand
GCCGTTTTGTGAAGGGATTGAGGTCAGATTTGCGGATCCCAGCCTTACAGGTAGCTGCTGCAGCAAAATCCTTTCAGGAAGTGGTTGATTTTGTGATAGAAGTGGAGGGGGGAAGCCAGAAGACTTCACCATGGCGTCGACATCTAAGAAGTTCCGTAGGGGAGGTGAGTTTAGCGGTTCTTACTCCAAAGGGCAGAGTTCAGGAGGTTACCAAATCGCCCTATTCAGTCGTCCCTGCAGGTTTTAGCTGGGGGTCCATCGCAGCCCAGTCAGCCTTTTTCTGAGTTTGGAGGTTATCCCCAGACTTCGTCACTTTCACAAAGACCTATGCTTGACTCCAGGAATTGTTATGGATGTGGGGAGACTGGACATATTAGGAAGTATTGTCAAAAACAGAGTTACAGACCCCCAATAGTTAGAGGTAGAGGTGGTCATGGGAGAGGCCGCCATTCTGGAGGACGTGGTGGCCAGGGTAATGGTTGTCACCCAATCAGTCAGGGTGGCGGGCAAGCTAGAACTGCTGCAGCGCAACTTGATAGGGGCAATGGACAGACAGGTGTTAGGGCCCATTGTTATGCTTTCCTCGGGAGGTCTGAAGCAGAGACATCTGATGCTGTTATCACAGGTAATCTTTTGGTTTGTGATTGCATGTCTTCTGTATTTTTTGATCCTGGATCCACATTTTCATATGTATCTTCCTCATTTTCTACTGGTCTTGATTTACATTGTGATTTGCTTGACATGCCTATTAGTGTCTATACTCCTGTGGGTGAGTCTGTGATAGTTGAGAAGGTGTATAGGTCTTGCCTTGTGACTTTTGCAGGGAGCAATACCTATGTAGATTTGATTATCCTAGAAATGGTTGATTTTGATGTAATTCTGGGTATGACTTGGCTTTCCCCAAATTTTGCAATCTTAGATTGTAATGCAAAAATTGTGACATTGGCCAAGCCTGGGACAGATCCGCTAGTGTGGGAGGGTGGCTACATTTCAACCCCAGCTCGTATTATCTCTTTTCTTCGCGCTAAGAGGATGGTTAGTAAAGGTTGTTTAGCCTTCTTGGC
>NC_028637.1:14211385-14260986 GCF_001406875.1 Solanum pennellii | reverse complement strand
TATATATTGCTTTCTATTTTGAGTTGGCCGATGATACCTACTCAGTACGTGTTCCTTGTACTGACCCCTACTTTTATTTTCTTCTTGTTGTTTTGTGGAGTGCAACAAGTGCACCATTGACTTCGACTAGTCCTCAACTCTAGCCAGTCTTCAGCACATCAAATTTCAGGGTGAGCTATGATTCCTAGCTCGGGCTGGATTCTCTTCTTCACGTCTTGATGTCTTTGAAGTTCGGACATGGACCATATTTCTACTTATTTTAGTTCTTAAATACTCTTAGACTTAGTAATTTGAGGATAGATGTTCTTGATGTGATGACTTCCAGATTTTGGGGACGATAAGTATTATACTTTAGAAGTTTATTTAATTGATTTCGTTAATGAGTTTTGGATCTTCCGCATTTTATTTACTATTCAAAATTTATATACTGGTAAACGTTGGGGTTTAGATTGTTGGTTCGCTCACCTAGTAAGATATGTGTGGGTGCCATTCACGACCCATTTTGGGTCGTGACAGGAGTCCAAAAATAAGAACTATTATTCTCTAACTCGTGGATAGATCCATTGTTAGGACAGAGGGGGTGGTAGAAGATTTTCTAGTGCAAGTAGGTTTATTGATTTTCTTGTAGATTTTATTATTTTAGAATTTGAACTCGATAAAGTCTCATTCATCTTCGGACGACCTTTCTTGGCCACAGATAGGGTATTGATTGATGTAGCAGATGGTCAACTTACAATGATGGCACATGACAAGGTTGAAGTATTTGATGTCTACTGCGCTTTAAAATTGCCTTCTATTTATGAAGATTTGTCGACTATTACTGAGGTTTATCACATAGTCGAATAAAATTTGCTTATAACTGAAGATCCGTTAGAGAAAATGATAGGGGGTCATGAGTTAGAGGGAGATACTGAAGCTCATGAGACTGAATAATGCTTAAATGTAGCTTTAGTAGACATTCGTATGACTCATGTAGGGTCATTAGATTGCGAGTTAGGCCCTCCACCAAAACCATAGATAGTAGAAGCCCCTAAGTTGAAATTAAATATTCTACCGGCTAACTTAAGGTATGTGTATTTGGGTACTAATGAAACATTGCATGTTATACTTTCTGCAGATTTTTCTGATTTACAGGTTGAGGCTGCATTGTGAATATTGAAGAGAAGAAAGAAAGCAATTTGTTGGGAAATGACTAATATACTTTTGATTAGTCCGGCATTGTGTACGCATAGAATTTACATGGTAGAGGATTACAAATCAAAAGAATAACAACAACGCCGTCTCAATCCCGAGATGAAAGAAGTGGTAAGGAAGAAAGTTTTAAAGTGGTTAGATGTGGTGATTGTGTACCTTATCTCTGATAGCAAGTGGCTATGTCTGGTACAATGTGTTACAAAGAAGGGAGGTATGGCTGTGGTAAGGAATAAAGAATGAATCGTTTCCTACGAGAACAGGGACCAGTGTCGTATTTGTACGGATTACCAGAAACTAAATGATGCTACCTGGAAAGATCATTATCCTGTACCATTCATTGATCAGAGCATGACATTTGTACTACTGCTTCTTAGATGGGTATTCCGGGTACAATCAGATCTTTATTGCACCATAAGATTAGGAGAAGATCACATTTGCCTTTCCATATGGAAAATATGATTTGAAACGCATGCCATTTGGATTTGCAATGCACCGGTGACTTTTCAAAGGTGTATGGTGGCCACTTTTTATGACATGGTAGAAGAGTTTGTAGAGGTATTCATGGTTGATTTTTCATTCCTTGGGAAATCCTTTTAGGTATGTCTACGGAATCTTTATAAGGTGCTTGCTAGATGTGAAGACACCAACTTATTATTAAACTAGAAGAAGTATCATTATTTTGTTAGAGAGGGGATAGTATTGGGACACAAGGTGTCTAAATCTGGTTTGGAAGTGGATAAGGCCAAAATAGAAGTCATTGAAAATTTTCCCCCTTTTATTTCTGTAAAATGGGGTGCGTAGTTTCTTGGACATGCAGTATTTTTACCGGCGATTCATCAAGGATTTTTCCAAGATTTCACGTCCCATGTGCAGCCTTTCAGAAATAGAGGTGAAATTTGACTTTGATGCATTGTGTGTAAGAGATTTTGAGATGTTGAAACGGAGCTTAATTGAGGCTCCTATTCTAATTGAACATGAGAAGTACCATTTGAACATATGTGTGATGCTACTAATGTAGCAGTAGGTGCGTTGTTGGGACAGGAAAAGAATAGAGTGTTCCACGCCATTTATTTTACAAGCAAGACCCTTAACTCTATGCAAGCAAATTACACAGTAACTGAGAACGATATTCTAGCTCTAGTGTTCACCTTCAACAAGTTTAGATCGTATTTTCTAAGCACCAAAGTAATTGTCTTCACTGGCCATGCATCTATCAGGTACTTATTCAATAAGAAGGAGGATAACCAAGACAAACTTGTTGGATACTACTTCTCCAAGAATTTGACCTTGAGATCAAAAGATTGGAAAGGTACAAAAATCAGATAGCGGACAACTTATAAATGTTGGAGGACTTGTCACATGTAAATGAGGCTGAGCGAAGACGAGAAGAATTTTGAGATGAGAAATTTATGGCTTTGGATATCTCTGAAGTACCATGGTATGCGGACATTGTGAACTTAATAGTGAGCGGAGACTATCCGTCAGATCTTGATTGGGAGGTGCTTGGGCTAAATGATAGATAATTCAAGTTGCGTTGTGCCGCGACATTAAATAAAGCTATATATGGGAGGCAACCCATGGATACTATGTAATAATTTGGTAGTTTGTTTTCAAAATTTTGTGTTTTTAGTTTTTCTAGATTTTTAGATTATAGGTTAGCTTTATTAAATTAGCAATTTTTTATTATTTATACCTTTGTTGAAAAATAAATAAAAAAATTGTGTGTGAAGGCTGGCACACTGGGAGGCGCACTGCGCCAGCACATGACGGACAAAGGCCAGGATCACACGTGGTACGGGCCCCCTACGCAGCTATTGCACCTTGCCTGTGCAGGCTGACGCTCTAGCAGGTGCACTGCGCCAGCAAAAGATGAATAGAGGCGCTTCTTAGGCTCTATACAGATGCACCGCGCCTTTATTGCCCCAAAGACCAACTTTTAAAAAATTATTTTTTAAACCCGGATTTCGCCTGACCCACCACAAATAAACCCCTCCAAATCCTCTATTAATCCCCCATTCCAACGATTTCACCCCCATAAACAACCAAAACCTATCTTTTTCTTCTTCCCCAACTCTTTTTCTACCTCATNACCGCGCCTTTATTGCCCCAAAGCCAAACTTTTAAAAATTTTTGTTTTAAACCCGTATATCGCCTGACCACAACGAATAAAACCCTCCAAATCCGCTATTAATCCCCCATTCCAACGATTTCACCCCCATAAACAACCAAAACCTTTCTTTTTCTTCTTCCCCAACTATTTTCCTCCCCTCATTAAACCCCGCTACCCTCCATAAACACCTCTAACAACCCCTCTCTCTCCCTCACACCCTATAAATCCCACCCTTCTCCACTTTCTTTTCTACTCCATTCAAAAATATTTCTTATCCCTCTCACCTAATACTCCATCCTCCCCCTCTCCCCCCCCCAAATTTCTCACTTTTTTTTCTTAACAGGGTTTAATGACACCTAAAGTAAAGAATGTGATGGCTTTGAAGAGGTGTCGAAAGGGTGCACTTGCTGGTCCTTATGTGGCCGGGAACCGGTACAAAAATTTGTTAAGAAGGCAGTAGACAGGTATGGCTGGGAATAGTTCTAGTGTCAACGAGAAGCGAAATACATGCGGTACGAATATGCGAATAAGGTAAGGTTAAAGTCTAAATTTTCAACTATATATAGAACTGTGAATGAGTTAGAATTTCAGCTTATGCTTGATAATCCTGGAGATTGTAATTTTACATTGGTGAATGAATTTTATTCTAATTGGTTAACTGAAACTAAGTATAAGACTGTGACTGTGAGGGGATAAAATGTAAAATTTTCTTCCCATGTTGTGAATGAGGTGCTGGGGACCCCGAATTGTGATTCTAATTTTTTTTAACAATTTGGAGGATAAACATCCGTATAGGGATATCCGACAAACTTTGTGTGGGGTTGAGTTTCACTACAAGAAAAATGGTTTTTTAACAAAAGGGAAATATGGACGTTATAAGTCCAAATCCTGTCGCTAAAAGTAATTAACGACCGTCAGAAATCCAGTCATCGCCGGTCGTAAAAAGTGCTGAGGTTAAAAAGTTAACTACCGAATTCAAATCCTGTCGTTAAAAGGTTATTTAGTGACAACATAAATTGCGGTCGTTATATGGCCTTTTTAAGGACTGGATTTGCCCTTTGTACAAGCACTTCTAAAACCAAAAATTTTTTCGTTAATTATATTCTAATTGCAATACCACTACTATTAAAGACCACAATTCTTGGCGCTAATTGTAGTTTATTAAAATAAATTTAAGAATCCAATTATAAGAGAGTTTAAAGGAGCCAATTTCATTCGTTGTTATAGAAAATTTTATACAGTAAATACGAAAAACACTCAAAAAAAACAAAATAATTGAATTCATAATAGAAGTGTCATGGTTAATACAAAAAATCTAATACAGAAAGATATATCATATTCAAGTAGCATAACATATCTATATCAACTCCTAAAAAAGAGAAAAATTGCAAAAACATAAATGATATGACATTGTCTTTAATTTAAACAACCCCTAACTAAAGTAAAAGCCATCTTGAATGTCAAGTTTCTCTATACATTGTTGAACAATATATTCTCCGTCTTGAAATTCAAGATCTGTAAGAAAAAAACTTATGTCAATTTAAAACAGGGAATAAAAAAGTATGTACTAAAACATGCTTTAAAAGATGCAAAATATTAAACTTTGAAAAAATGAAGGCATGTAAACAAAAAGTTGTGATCTCTTCCCAACATCGATTAAGTATTTAACGATTTTCTGCAATGATCAACAATGATTTTGTAAGGCCAACAAAACAAAATACACTAACAACGGACTAGTATAACTCTTTCCTGCTTTCCTCTCAAAAATCCAAATCAATTATCATTCAAATTCTGTACAAACATAATTAGAAGCTAATTAGTAGTATTAATCAGATATTGTTTCTTTTTTAGTAGTAGAAAATTACATAATAAGATAGAGGAATAGAATGGGTCATCTTTTGGGAACCAGACTTCGAGTTCAATAAATAAATCACACAAGAAAAAGTATGACACCCATCACACCAAAATAGAGAGAACATCCAAAGGCACCAACTTAATTTTTTTTTCTAAGAGGGCGGCATAATATATTTTCTGCTTGCTACAGTAACATCTCTAATATGAATGAAGCAGAACATGAAAACATTCCAGAGTAGCCAATATCAAGAGTCGGTGGAATAAGATTCATTAGTCCTAACAAGAATGATCAATAAGGATTGGAAAATACTATTGGAATATACAAAAAAATAGGGGAAATGGGTATACTTCAAGGAACAACACATGCAAATATAGAACATAGATACAGAGAAGTAAATCGACTACAAGATAAAATGGAAAATGAAGCGTTCATGCAGCAGGAAGGGATTCAGTGGATGATTAAATCAATTAACAGTTCACTGTAAGAGAATTATAAACATGGATAAAATAGGCATGCCAAAATTGAGAATTAAGACAAGAAGGGTCAGCATGCAGAGGCAGTAGATCCACGCCATGCTTATTCGATCTGTGCCATGGGACCAACATCATACCGAAGTCATAAGGCGTGTGAAGGGAAAGACACAAGCAACTCAAGTTTTCATAATGGTCCACACAAAATTGTTACACTATCAGTTGATGAGAAATATGACATTTTCTGAAAAAAGGAGTAGAGAGTCAAATGCCATTCCAAAAGAGATAGCTTTTGTTTGTAGTATTCGAGGCCCACCCAGGATTATCGGTCTCATGTCTACTTTATGATTTGGTTGTGACTGAGTAGGATCTATAGGATGTATTGGATATCCAGTTGTGTGTATTTAGCTATCGATATTATAATTGCTTTACATTAGTTATTAATGAAATGGTTAGTTACAAAAAAGCATTTGCGCAGAAACTGGCTTGGCAGAAAAAAGATTTGAGGCATTTTGAAGATGTTTCACTTAGTAATCAGACTGATGATAAAGTTTTTGAAATTTTAGCCAGGATTTTGTGTACTGTATACGTTCAGATTAGTATTATGTTTGGTAATATTTTGTCGTAAACAAGGATCGTTTAGGTAATCGAGGATTTATTGAGAACATAACATATACTATATTTTTGAAAATCAATATAATATTCACTATGAAAGAATGCGGGAAAAATCTTGGTACTAGAAAAATAGGTGTTTATATATATGTTTAAATACAACGGACAGACCACATGATCATTTAAATATGGCTTCCATCTATTGAAAAATGGTACCATTAGCAACCTCCGAATGGAACACAACCTTCACCTAAAACATAAAAACATAGGGTATACTTGTCCATATAACCAGATGAAGTGTAAAACATAGGGGCAAAAATTAAAATACAACATCCACTATACAACATCCACTAGAGGCAATTAGGATATTGATACTTGGAACCAATTGTACATGGTAAATAGCAAGCAGGTTATAAGAAGAAACTAAGGAAAAAATTGAGCTTTCGAAGTCCTTCTATGTATCTTGAGTACACCACAAAGATAAAGAAAAATTGATTTTCTAACCTGTTTAATGGTACTATCTATTTATCAATTCAAGACGCAGGTGTTGAATGCTGACCAAGTAGTACAATAGCAAGATGTTCATATTTTCGCTCCAGCTCATCCATGAATTCACATTTGTTCTCTAACTCATCCATGCGTCATTTTAGTGATTCATTTTCTTTTTCACATGCATTCAATTTATCTAACAATGCAGTCTTCAAAGAGTTCCCACCTTTAAACTCTATAGCCGTTATCCCTCCACCAAATCCAATTACATGACTCTTACATTGAGGTCAAAAAAACACTTTTCTACAACCTCAATATTTGTAAGAGAAGAATCAGATTGAACCAATTTTTGGATTTCATCCAGTAGAATACAAGAAAACGTAAAATAATACAACAGGCAAAGTTAAATAATTAAAAATAAAATTTATCACTAAACATACATATTTTGCATTAGTTTCAGGTTCGACAAGCTTGTAATCCTTCTTACGTGTCGCCAAGAAGATCTTATGCATTTTTTATTGTTTACCATCTTTACCTCCCTTAACATACAAATAAACAAGTAAAGAAAATCATCTTAAATAATATTAGCAGATAAGAGGATTCTTCAAGAGTTACAAAACTTACTTAACAATTCATAAATAATTTCTCTAATAGGCTTACTCCCTGTACGATGAGGCATACTCAACTTGGACCTGTTGACAATGTTTATTTCACTTGTTTCTTTTATTCACAATATACCATAAAAATTATAGTTAATATATTCAAATAACATGTTAATAAATAAATAATTTTTAGTTATACCATATACTTGTGACTTAACAAATGCTCCTTAACCAGCCATTCCCAATCAATCTTGTCTACCCCTCTTGGCACATCTCTTAGAGCATCACCAAATGGCTTAGACTTCATAATCTTGTGAAGTGATCCTCTATAGTTATTCCACAAACTTCTCATATTTGAAGGAGATGTTATTTCTTAGCATTATGTAGTCACACCTAAATTTATCCAACAATATTTCACAGGTACCATTAAACATAATCTCAAACTTTCAACCAAACTAGAAGTGAACTGAATCTAGATTTCCTACTTATGGTACTCTTCCAGTGAATGGTGATATATATTTCATGAGAAATGCATGATTAGCCGGTGGACTGGATCAAGTGAAAAAATGAAAAAATAAGCGAGATCGAGAGAGTAGATAATACAAACTACAACAGCAACATATATGTTATTTTGCAAACATTACTATAATGTTATATAGATACTGTTTGGTATAAGATGTACCACGTTAATCTTACTCTTTCATGATGAGAAGTGAGCGGCGAAGCTATCAGCTATATCTCTGTAAATAATTATCATAACATTTGACATGTTCGACATAAAATGTGTCCCGTTAGTGTTTCTTTTTCAAGATGAGAAAGTAAAAAATGAAGCGATAAGCTAATACCTCCGTAAATACCATAACAAAATCCCAAATGTTTGCATAAAATTTGTTGTTGTCTTACATTTTTCCATAAGAGAAGTCAGATCTGTTGCAATTAGCTAATAACTCTCTAAATACTTACCTTAATAGTCCCACATGCTTTTCATAATTATAGAGCATTGATCTTACATTTTGTATGAGAAGTCAGATATGAAGCTAATAAAACTCTACAAATACTTACAATAACAACATCCCATATGTTCTCTAGATGATCTTCTTTAATGTCTGTCCATGAGTGCACCCGTAATGAGAATACATATTACGATCACGAATTAAAATACCCAAGTGTCTCACAGATGAGGCATAATTCTTTCCAACAACTCGATTGGTAAAACTAATATTCAAATTTTCTCTAGGTTTGAGTCGTGCAACATTTTTACAAATGTTTGTTCTTCTAACCTTTTTTGCATTTTCAGACTCACATGCACCTGCGTATTAGTTCATATCAGATATAAAGAAGTGTTTCATCACACAAAAAACAACAAAAGAAAATAGTTTGAGACAGTAAATACTTATTTCATTTGTTTGAGCATCTTGCGTTAGTTCGACTTATGGAGAGAAGGTAACATTATCTTTAGCTGGATCAAAACCAGGAGGTACATGATCAATATTTTGTAATCGATCATTTTGATAAGATGTTGATGGATTGATGTTTAGTTTTTGCTTATTGGATTTATTTTTAAGCCCTTACTCTTACAGATCCCAAATATCATAAGCTTTTCCCTCGTCCCCTAATTTCTAAAGTACCAAGTGGAAGGTATGCAAGTTTATGCGGCTTGAAAGTTAATTTCATTCCAGAGTTTTAAATTTTTATGGATCCATGTAAACCTAGTACAAAAATCAGTTCTTTGTTAGTTCATACAACAAGAGAAAAGTCATTTAACAAGTTTTCAATACTACATCCCTTTCTTTATATGAAAAGTAAAAGTATTTTATTTATCGATGATATTACAATGTACAAAGACTATAGGTGCAACTACAAAGATAAAAATGACTTGAATTTAACATATTGAAAGTGGCTAATTTCGAGATATCTACAACCTAACTAATACATCTCAAAATAATGACAGGATGTGGTCAGCGTAGGAATAGAATATCAGTTTCAGAAGATAGATATTATGAAAGAAGCTTGACAAAGAAAAATAACTAATTACAAGTGACTCAGAATCTGGGCATAAAATCTAAACAACCTTCAATTTTTTTAAGCACAATTTACATGTAAATAAAGAATATTACGTTACTACTAATAAATAGTCCATATATAAGCACCAAGAAGAAAATCACGAAGAAAATACTTGAAAATAGAAACAAAAACGTCAAGGGTATTTTTAGTATCTAATTCAACATCATAGTATAATAAGTTGCGAACTCAGAAATAAAACATGAATATAAAGTCACAACTGCCTCCTAGATTCCTTGAAGCTATGCCGAATCATCATCCTCTTTATCACCAGCATCAAAAGAATCACGAGCTTGGACCTTTTGTACAATATGCACCATTATTTGCAAGATCATCAGCATAGAACACTCGTGATTCTTGATTGGCTAAAATAAAAGACTCATTTATTTTCATAAATCGCTTGCAGTTGACACTTACGAAGTCATATTCATCTACCTTAATTACCATTTGTTGATCATATACGTTAAACCACACACATCGAAATAAAACCACTCTTGTCCCACCAGTAAATGCTAATTAAAGAATCTTGGTTAACTCTTCTTAATAACAATATTTGTATTCTCTTCATCTTTCTCAAACTACAACCACCCCGCAATTTTGTTCGCAAGCCTTTTTTGTGATCTCACACATGAAATTCATATCCATTAGTAACATAGCTTTTAAAAAATGTCACATATTGAAGAGGACCACTTGACAATGAGAGCAAATCTTTTATCTTCTTACTCTCATCGTGTTTGTGCAATTCCACAAGCTACCAAATTTAAGTACATTGTTTAGAAATTATTATTCATTAATTGATATAATATACCCAAATGCTTAACTTCTCACCTTTAATTTGAACCAACTAAAGAATTGTCTATTCCATTCAATTTCTGAATGATTTTTTTATGTATCAATTGAAATTTGTGAAAATTTTCGGCAAATAATTTGAAATATAACATGTCATTTTATGAAAGGATATGGATAATATAAGAGTAACTTATTTGACTGAGTCATTACTTACTCGAAAAATTGTTGAATTTCATCACAGTTCTTCGAAATATAAAAATGTGCAAGCTCAAATTCGCTTGAATCAAGATTGACTAGTTTGTCACCCCTCAAACTTTTTTCGGGTTGAGAAAATTTTTTTAAACCTCCATCAGATTCAATAGAACCACTATCAGAATTCCTTTCATGGCGAATGAATTTTTTCTCCATATTATGCAAATATATTGAACATAAGGTCATACATTCAAATGATATATATCCCTATGCAAAACAACCTTCTAGGCAAGCCATGTTACGAATAAATTATTTTAGAAAGTATAGTTATGGTTCTACCGGATGCATCCATCGATATTGGATAGGTCCAGTAATCTTAGCTTCATTAGCTAAATGAATTGGCAAGTGGACCATGATAACAAAAAATGCAGCGATGAAGACCTTTTCAAACTTGCACAATGTTATTGGAATTTGGGCTTCTATTTGTCTAGCTCAGCTATTGTTAAACATTTTGTTCCAAGTATCTTAAAAAATATTAACAACTCAATAAGTGGTTCAACAACAGATTTGCAGAGCATACCACGTAAAGCAAGTGGAAGTAAATGGTGTAAAATAATATGGCAATCATGGCTTTTCAATCTTAAATGTTTCCGAACTTTAAGGTTGACACATTGAGAAATATTTGATGAAAACCCATCTGGGACCTTTAAATTCTTTACGAAAGTGAAGAATTTGTTCTTCTCTGTAGAAGATAATGTGTAACATGCAGTAGGTAACCCATATTTATCCCATCTCTCTATCGGATGCATAATTCCTTCTTTATTTGGTTTTTCCTTTGACATTTAAAATTGTCCCCAAAATATTTTCGCAAATATTCTTCTCAATGTGCATCATATCTAAATTATATCGCAACAATAGAGTATTTCAATATGGAAGATCAAAGAAAATACTCTTCTTGTTCAAATTATCAGCCCTATTCTTGTGTGATATTTAAATCTTTTTCCTTGAATCCTTTGATTGTTCTAGACAAACTAAATCACCTACTTCATCAATAATATTATTACCATTTAACATTTTTGGCGGTAACCTTTTCATATTTGTGTCATTGAATGAATCTTTATCTTTCCTCTATTTGTGATTAAGAGGAAAGAAAGTGTCTATGATACATATGACACTCCTTTTGACGATTTACCAACCTAGTTGAAAGAGTTTCTTGATTGCAAAAGGTGCAAGATAATTTTCCTTTGGTACTCCATCCTGACGAATTTCCATATGTTGGAAAATCATTAATGGTCCATAATAAAGCTGCATGTAACGTAAATTTTGTTTAGGTGACGCATAAAATGCCTCAAAAACTCCAGTTACCCATAATTCTTTTAATTCATCTATCAAAGGTTGGAGATACATCAATTGCATCCCTGATACATTCAGGACAAGGAATAAGCATCGACAAAATAAAAGATAAAATAAAATTTTTTGCTTCATGCATAACAAAAATGACAAATTATAAGGACTAAGTACCACATGCGAAATGCTATATGGAGTTTTAAAATTTTTAAATGGTTGAAAACCATAACTAGCAAGTCCAAGTCGAACATTACGAGACTCAATACAAAAAGATGGATGAAGTTCATCAAGTCTCTTCCATGCAACTGAACAAGCTCGGTGCCTCATTATTCCATCATCAACTCTTTCATCATGATGTCATCTCATCAAGAAGATGTTTTTGAGGACATAGACAATCTCTAAAGTCTTGTCTTAAGAGGAAAATAACGTTAAGTCTTTCATGGTATTGTTTTACCATGTTTACAATGTGTTTCCCATTGCGTTAAATTTCCTTCCATCTAGATGCTCCACACACTTCGCAAAATTAGAGAATCTTATCATCCATCGAGTATAACATGCAATTGTTCTTACACGCATCTATATAATCATAAGAAAGTACAAGATTTTGAATTACCTTCTTTGCCTTGTAATATGAATATGGCAAGTTTGATCTATTAGGCATTAAATCTTCCTTTAACATCTTCAACAACATTGTAAATTAAGCATTACTCCATCGGCCAATAGTTTAATATGAAGTAACTTAATTAATGTAGAATGTTTTCTTACTTTCGAACCTTCATATAATGGTAGTTCATAACCATTTAATAGGCTGTAGAATTTTTTTGCTTCAGATTTGGTTCTGCCTAAACAAAATCATAACTGTTAGTGTTCACCTAACCTCTCCCCGTTTTTATACCAAAAAGTGTAACAATAAATTATTCCATACTCTAATAGATGTGACCTAACCATCTCACGAGATTTGGAAGATGCATTACAAATCTTGATGCATGGACAACATATTTCTTGTGTTTCTTCCAATTTTGTAAATGCATAATCCAAAAATTTCTCCACTCCAATGATGTAAGCATTATCAAGTCTATCTTGAACATGTTGCATCCATTCCTTATTAGGTGACATAATCTTTATTCAACAAAAGATATTTTAAATACACCAACATAAGTAAGAACTAACAATTTATTGTTGAAAAGTTGAAGACGACCTCTTTCTGAAGATTCTTGGTAAGTTTCAGAAAACTAATTATGTGATTTTACTTAGTTATTTGTTTAGTGATTGCTGCAATTGTAAATTTATACTTTATTCATGTTTATTTACATAACTAGATAATTATTATGTCTTATTGGGTAGTANAATAGTGTCAATTGAAGCAAAGTCTAACCAAGTCGTAAGAAGAAAAATATGATTTCGTCGTTCTCCAACCAAACAAAAGAGATCAAGATCATCTTTTTATAGCTTCTACAAGAGAAACGTGTGCTCTGTATATGCTAATTTCTCTAACAAACCTTGGTGAGACACACATAATTGGACTCTGCTTAGTTGATTTCATTCAAAGAGAACATGGGAGAGCAGGTGCTTGCGAATTCGTGTAATGATTCCTTAATTTTCTCCAACCATAGCTCAATTGACCGTTCATATCTAAGAGATGTGTGCCCAATGAGCTTTCTGTTCAATTCTATGAGAAAAATATGGAATGAAGAGACATTATTGACTCTCTGTTTTTTATTTTGGAGAAGTGGGAAGATTGTGTTATTGGTGAAAAAATAAGAAAAATTAAATTAAAATTTTAGTAATGTTTTTAGTATATAAATAATTGGATAGTAATTATTTTAATGTCTGCATATATTTATAACAATGCTAATATTAAATAAAAAATGATCTTTAACAACTGAAAAAATATTGTAGCTATAAATGCACTTTTAACAACCGTATTCCTTCGTTATGAATTGGTCGTTAAAAGCACAGTTTAACTTGCATATTTTAATCAAGTTGCTAGAGTGTGGTTGAACATAGTGTTTAGTGTGTTCCTTCCCTCTAAACAGTTGACTGATGTGACTCGGGATAGGGTGGTGTTAGTTGACATGTTAATGAAAGGAATGCCTGTTAATGTGGGGGCTATTTTGAGAAAAAACATGATGATGTTTCGAAATAATTTGAGGTGGGGATTCTGTTATGGGGGGTTAATTACCTATTTTCTGGGAATCATGAGATTGAGAAATAGGAGTCGGAAATGACTGTTGCTTGGCACCTGGAGTTAACGGCTAAGTTGGTAGATGTCACTCGCACAATGGCACTATACACACCGCATATGCCAGTCTTTTCGGCTCAAGACAATCAAGCTCGCGATGACAACATTATGGCACGGATGATTGGTATGGCTGAGTTGCAGTAGAGAATTGGAGGCCGCTCAGTCACTGATTATACAATGGACGCTTTGGAAGAATGTTATCCATTGAGGAAAACGACGCTTAGGATGAGGCTAATGCCTTAATGATGTTCGACTGTGGCGACGACGAGCATTAGAGGCCCCAGGGAATATTCCTACCCTTTAACATTGTTTTGCTTATTCATTGAGGACAATTCTTATATTTATAAGTGTGGGGTACGGGTATTCTCTGTGTATATAGTTGTTTACCTCTTTATCGAGTCTAGTTTTAGTCTTTAGTTGTTTTTGTTATTTTTAGCTTTTGGGTTCCTCAGAGTTTATTTCAGTACTTTTACTGATGATTGTCCCTTTGCACCGTATATGATTATTTTACTGATTTATCGAGTCCTAAAGTCATTTTAGGAGTGACTATTCCCAATGATATATGGATGATATTTGTCTTAAGGGAAAACGAATCATATAGAAGAGTTGGATAGACAAGACCAACCTTGGTCTTTTAAAGCTATGTCCCAATAAGTTAGCCAAACTTCATGGATAGTTATTCTTTAAAAGATGCAATGACTTGTTGACCTTTTAATTAGCATATGTTCTTATGTTTGACTCTAATGTTGAAATAGGGGCTTAATTTTGTATTAATACTATAATGCAACTATATGAGCATGTTATTTGTGTCATAATGCCATGTGTAGTGAGAATTGAATAGTTCTTTCTTAAGTTGATATCTAGAACTTTCCTTGTGTGTGTTGAATGAGTAGCTTGTATGACTTAAGGAATGTGATTGATGTGTTTCATTATGATAGCCAATTCTTTACTCTGCTTGTATGCCTACCATGATATTACCCCCCATGTGAAACCGCATTGAGCCTTTAGCCTTGTTCATTTTATAAGCCACATGATAAGCAGAAACCTATTGTTTCATACCATGCCTTTTGATTCTCTTAAAGTCTTTAACTCACTATGTTAAGAAGAAGGGTTGAAAAAGAAGGTAGAATGAGCTATGGATGAATTGCTACATTGTGTGGAAAAGAAAACCCTAATTTGGCCTTGTTCCTTAGTGGCAATGTGTACCTCGACTGAAAACAAGGGTGGCTATTTTAGGACTATACTCAAAACATTGGCCCTGATCCTATCAAGGATAATGTGCACCTTACTCGGATAAAAAGTCTAAAGTTTGGGTGATAGTGCAAAAGTATTTTAAAAAATGGAAAAGAAATAAAAGGGCATGGAGAAACAAAAGGGGTATTTAGTCATGAAGTGTGTACTAGAAGAAAAGAATAGTATGAAGGATGGTGTTCATTAAATGCTAACATGTTCATTAGGGAGGAGTAGTCACTATAATGAATTCACAAATTCCCTTCATTACCTGAAGTCAACATTAAAACCAAATGAAAGTCCTCTTGATTACTTAAGAAGTACGATGTGAAAGTTGAATTACACTATGGGCAAGCATATGACTTGTTGAGGAAAGTAAGAATTTTACTTGTGAGCATGAGTTGATTATGTTGAGAAAAATAGGCCTTGTGATTTTTGACATTGCTTGACTAAAAGGTTGTAAAAAAACATAAACAAGTGAGGGAGTCTATGGCATGTGTAGCAGTATCTACTTGTTGTGTTGGTATGTGTTTGCATTAGAATAGGAGAAAAATGAATAATCGAAGAGTCATACATTGAGCATGTGTTGTATTTGGCATATATGTGGAATGTTATTGCATCAAATGTAATTTAAACGATCATGATTAAAAAGGTTTAGTTGATTTTAAGGTGAACTGATAAATCTAGGGTTATGAAAATAGTTGATGGTCTAGCGATTGTTTGAGGACAAACAAAAGTCTAAGTGTGGGGTGGTGATCTTAGGCATATTTATATGCCTAGGTAGTCAATTAGGCACATGTTTTGGTGGTGTTAAAGGATGATCTTTAGTTTATTAGCATGATTTTGTGGTTGTTCTATATATTTATGCACTTACACACATGATTAGTGATTTCAGGAACTCTCAGAGAAAGTGGATTTGGAACGAAGAAACAAGGAGCAAAGGCAGACGTGCAAATGGCTAAGTATGGAAACACCTAGGGGAGGCGCACTAGCAGGCGCGCCGCGCCAAGGCCATATACGCTGATCCATTGTTGAGGCGCCCTGCTAGGCGCACCACGCCTAGGACTTACACGTAGAGACATTGTTGAGGATCAGTGGAAGGTGCGCCACAACAAGAATAGACGCTCAGAGGTTGTTCCGAAGCGCGATGGTAGCGCACAGCACCATGCAGCAGCAGAAGTTCTACGCACGATAAAGGCGCGCCACCCCAGTCCAATTATGACTTTTCCATGTTTTAAACATAAATTAGGAAGTATAATTAGAGTAGGATTTGTTCTTAACTTTATCTACTACTATAAATATATCCTAGGGCTTCCATTGTTAGGGTTCAACTTTTGTCTACTGTGAAGGGCAAGAATCAAGATTATAATCCTCTTAACTTTTCTATTTTTCGGGTTTGTTATGAACAATAATCTTTTTGTTGATTACTAATAGCATGAATAGTTAAACGCCTTAGTTCTAGGGCTGTAGCTATGAATCAATTGTTGAATATTTGAGGTTTCATGAATTAATCTTCTATTATCAATTAAAATTAATTTTATATTCTTGTTTTACTATTTAATGCTTGTGTATCATAAGATAAACCTAGTGTCTAATCTTCAATTGACCATATGAGCGATTATATAGACAAGGGAATATGGAGAGCTCGGTTCACCCATTAAATTGAGGAGATTAGTGTTCAGGAGTGACGCCCGGAAGATGAACACCTTGCTTGGTTATCAAATAGGATGAAATATAAATGCTCGTAATAAGTCTATTCATCCTCTCTAAATCATGTAATTAGATAGATAGTTGGGGTACGCGATGAGAGGTGTGTAACCCAGATCATACTATCAACCCTATAAACCATTAATTTTACAATTGAAGTTAGTTCGAAGCCGATGATATGATGCATGACATTCATTATATGTTGCAACCGTGGAATTGTTTTTTATCTTTCTTGAAACATTATATCAAAGTTATTCTTTATTGTTTACTTTAATTTAGTGCATACTAGTCATAGCTAACCATAAATCATCATATCCTGAATTAGTTACTTGTCTCTTTAATTGTGGAATGAACTGTTAATATAAGTTTATTATAGGTCCCTTGGGAACGAACTCGTTTCTAAAAAAATTATATTACTTGAGTGACCAAGTAATTGCATGTAAATTGGGGAACACCAATTAGAAACAAAGGGAGTGAATATACACTTTAAATAAGCTCAAAATGGACTACAGACGGAAAGCCAATTGGGGGCAGGCGACCCTAGCGCAAGGCGCCAGCCCCTAACTTCAGAGACAACATATGGTCTCACTCCAGGGGCGTCGCCCCATCCCCATGGGCGCATATAGGATGCGTTGTGCCAGCCTCTACGCAGGCTAAGTTTGACAAATTTCAACTCTTATTTTCTGATCCTATATCACTTTTAGTCAAATTCTTTTCTCAAGTTTTTTTATATTAAATTACCCAAACTAAGTACATACTTATCCACTCAAAAAAATCACTTCATTTCAAGAAATCATCAAAACCCCAACCAAACAAATTTTACAATGAATTTCAAGAACACCTATCAAGAACTTAGATACTTCAACTTTTGAGAGTGAAAGTACGCTTAAAATGACATGTTTGGCGTGTGGGTGAACAAACCCAACATTATGGCAGCATACAAACCTCATGGATATTAAATGCATGGAAAAATTCCGCAACAAGATGCAAGAATATCGACAAATGCTTGATCCTCTCTTCTTTTCTTTTATTTTCTATTCTTGAACTCTCAACTTAAACCTAAGTGTATATTAGGATAAAAAAACTTAACCTAATACAAATAAACCTGTAAAATATTACTGTTAAATGAATTGAATCTGTGTGGTTAAGGAAAAGATCAAAACACCCTTCACTATTTTACAACATAACTTCAAAAGGCCAAATCTCACTCATCTAAACTTGAAACTTAGAAAACTTGGTGGCGCTGGAAAGATAATATAAGGATCTTTCAGACGTAACTCGTAGAACACCTATATCAGTCTGTGGTAGGAGTTATGTTCGTGTGGAGTTAACCCAAAAATCATATTAGCCTAACTCTCCAAAATTCAGATTTTTTTTATTTCCAATTTTGTTCTATTAGAACTCAAGATGCTACATCTACTGACCTGATCTTAACACTAAAGAATTTTTAAATTCCTTGGAAAAGACTTACGCACTAGAAGGATGGTTGAAGTGTTAACTAAAAAAAAATCGGGGTGTTACAATTGCATATATTTAATATTCTTTAAGTTATTTCTCTTTTATCGATTTTGGCCCTTTGAAAACTTCAAATAGTATTTAATTTAAAACTTTAACAATTCTTTTTGTATGTCTCTATTTTTATCTATATAAATTCTTTTTTTTTTGTTTCATGAAACTCACATCCCAAATTATCCTTTTAATTTTATAGCTAAACTAGTGAAGTAATCACCATCTAAAGAATATGATTTATCTAACCTAGCCTGATTATATATCACTTTATGAAAATAAAATAATTTTTCTATTTGATTCATTTTTTAGTTTGACTCAATCGAGAAGAATTTTGAATTTTTATTGGACATGAAGAAGGTGTCTACAAAAATTTGGAATCATGTACCGATGTTGTATTTCTTTTTTCATTTATGTAACATTATGATTAAAGTCTTAAGAAGGATGCATATGATATATTTTTGCTTCTATGTTTATTTTTTTTATCTTTGTCTATTAGTCTTCTTTAATTTAATTTTCTTAAATTATTTTCATAACATTTATTTGAGATTTTTGCAGATATTTTCATATAATTTGAATCGTCCTAACAAATTTACAACATANATATATATATAAAAGAGAACCTTAAGCCCGCCTATGTGGCGCCACCACAAGCAAGGATTCTCTATTAATTTATTTTATTTCCAAAACTAGCCTTCCTCTTTCATGAAAAAGTATAACTTTTATGAAAAGTTGTGACTTTTATAAAAAGTTTTGACTTCTATGAAAAGTTGAAACTTTTATGAAAAATTGTAACTTTTGTCATGAAAAGTTGTGATATTTATGAAATGCTGCGACTTTTATGAAGAGTTGCTACTTTTATGAAGAATTGCGAATTTTACGAAATGTTGTGCCCTCTCCGAAGATTTGTAACTCTTCCAAAGAGTTGTGACCTTTCGTATAAGAGACAATAATCATTTTCTATAGTACCCTTTTTTGTCTACAAATAGAGCACTAGACTGTGCATTCAGTGGAGTCGATTTTTTTCATTCTGTTTCATTCTAATTTTGCATATCTTAGTATGTTTTTTACAATCAATAGTTTATGCTTATTTTATTAAAATTGTCATTTTTTAGTATATGCTTTAAACATTGTTGTTCATGTTTACACAAAGTTAATGTTAGAAGTATTTGTTAGTACAAATTAAATAACAAATGTCAATTGTATATTCAAGCAAGTTTTTTCTACTGAAATTGTTCAAGGTACATTAAAAAAAGCCATTCAAATCTCAAATGTCTTCATCAAGAACGTTATTCCTTCACATACAAGGATGCGATTTCGTGTTCTTCAGAAAATCCTCTGAGAGTCAATAACTTTCCATGTCCATATTTTTTTGGTTTTTATGTTGTTATATGTTTTTACGAGATGTTATCAATGTATATTATGAGTTCTTCAGAAAATCCTCTGGTTAGAATGATTTGTTATCATCAGTGAATATTCCATAATTTACTCTCTTTAAGGTATATTATTCTCGATGTTTTGTTGTGTACTTACAATTGTATTGATTTTTTTGTTTAGTATGCCTATGATCTGACTATGATAAAGATTTTCATTCTTTTTAATGTTTTCTTTTTTTGCATTTCATTCTGTTCTTCTAAATATTTTTGTTGTAAGTTGTGATTATTATCGTCAAGCTTAATTTGAAGAATATGAAACAAAACCTACTATAAACAAAAGTAACATATTAAAGATATGTCTATTAACATAGATTTATTATCCTTCATGTCCCACGTCATTGCTGGGCATTTTGAATTATCGAGGGTAGAATCTTTTTTTTTTAAATGTTCGAGAATATTTCTTTCAAATGAGTCTAGAATCAAACACGTTTATCGATTTGTACTTTCATAATGCAACAATCATACGTAAATATTCTTGGAAAAGTTATAAATTTTCATTGATGAAGAATTCAGAAGGACCTTCTGTTGTTTAATGATGAATGAATTTCTTAAGGGTCAACAATATAATTTTGTTGTTGTTCCAAATTTATTTTTCTGCTTCTAAATGTCGTTAGACTAACAAATTAATAATAATGAGAACTGGTTAACATTTGACCTTACACAAGTAGATTGTGTCAAAAAAAATTATTTATGTTGTTGCAGTGTAAATTTTAAACAGTCTTAATTTATTGAAAAATCATATTTATCATCGAAATTTTTCACATAAATCTATTTACAAAAGGAGTTATTCTAACCATAAAATTATAAGATTCTACATTTTTCATATACAAAAAATATATATATATAAAAAGTGATGTTTAGTCGCTACATAAAAACATCAGTCTAACAAGATAATTATATCATATGACGTATAATATGATAAATTATGTAAAATATAAAAACAATTAAATATCAATATATTTTATAATAAATATTTATGTATTTACAATTTTTAAAATATGTGCCAATGTCAAATCATTTAATTCCTATAGAAAGATTCTAAAAAACTACAATAATTTACTTTTTTTTCCTTATAAAAGCAATTATAGGAAAGATTGTTCAAAAAATATAGAGATAACGTAGGCCCGCGCGAAGCGCGGGTAAATTACCTAGTTAAATAACATTATTGAACTACATTTTCTTTCAATTAATTTGAAGTTGAAAAGAATTTATGACTTAATTTGGAAATCTGAAGGGGTGCATAATAAATGAATGATTATTATCAGTTATGTGTAAAATTTTGAAGGGTAGCATCACAATTAATAGGCTTATATCCTCCAATTTATGAACTACAAAGTGATACATCACAACCATGATAAACATACACTCATATTTAATTGAAATAATACAGTTGTAATAAGGATATATTATTTAACTAGAGGAATTTAAAAGAATGTATTGCTATCTCAAAAGCTACTAAGTTGGAGGAGGAAGAATCCTATGTAGTTAACCTGACTATGGCACCAAGAGGGGTAAGCATATGAGAATTGTGCAATAATGTTGATGTGTTGTACAATATTTTTAACTATAAATTAAGATATTTCTCTCTAACATGCTACATTCATTTCTGTCAAATTTTTAAGTAAATTATATTTTCATTATTAGCAAAATAAATTATTTTTTTAATCGTTATGACTTTCTTTATTTTTTATTTACTGGTCTAGATTGCCAACTAACCATTAACTTTAGTATATAAAGGTTGCTCGTTATTATCTAAGGTTGTTTGTAGATTACATATGCAAAATAAGGCTATTATTATTTTAATGAGCGTCACAGTGTGTATTTATAATATTTCAATCATGGTCATAGATATTCAAATTTATTTAAACTATGAATTAAGATTTTTCTTTCTTAACATATTTTTACATTTTTCTTTATCAAATTTGTAAGTAAAAAAATTATATAATTATTAACAAAATTAAATGATCTCTTGTGAATTGCTATGAGTTATAAACTTTTATGTTACCATCTTGATGGCCAAAATAACAATTAACTTTAGTAAATAAGGTTGTTCATTATTGTGTAAATTAAGGTTGTTCATTTTTGTTGAAGTTTGTTTACAACTTATATGCTTACTATTTTTTAATTTATACCAAAAAGAAATTAAGAACATAATTAAATTAATTTAATACTGTAGAGCCAAAGGTAGAAATTCAAATAAGGCATCAACGCAAAAACTAAAATTTCAAAAGGTATTTGAGGGTTTTCATGGGACAAGAACTTTTTCTTTGTTGAACCATATGAATAGGATAAACATTAATTATTTTCATAACTCAAATATAGAACTTAAAATATTCATATGAATTCTTAAACTTATATACTCAATGATATGGATATACGCGCAAAGTGTGTGCCCAGAAACATGTTTAATATATATACCTAAAAGAATAACATCAACACTCATTTTTTTTATAAAAAAATTACTGAGAGTTAAGTAATTTTGACTTTTAGTTTGTGATCTTACATGATAATTCTTGAAGTCAAGTCATTGAAAATATGGATATTGATAGTAGGGAAATTTTAATATATTGCGAAGAGAAAACACTTAATTAGCTGTCATAGCTATAGTTTACCTAATTGTTGTAACATTCTGAAAATCTAAGACGTAATCTAGAGCCTAAGAAGAGCGTCTAAGGGTTAGAACACTGTTTTAAGGTCAAATATAATGAGCATAAGTTTTCTACGAAGTTTTAGAATCAAAGTGTCAACGTTCATGACGTCCGAAATCTAGTTGAAGAGGTGCTAGTGTGCCTTAGACTATTTGACTAGGTTTTAGGAGTCAGAATTTAATTGAATTAGGTGTTAAGATGTCTAATACGTATTAAAGTCGGTTTCGGGTTGAAACTCTATGGTACGACTCTTAACGGACCAACCATAGGGTCCTTGAGGAGGACCCAAATTAACCTGTTTTAGAATGGAAGGGGAGAAATTCTATTCCCAGAGGCTGTATCATTTCTTGGTTCAAAGACAGTAAGATGATCTCTAAGGGGTGTTTATATCATATTGTAAGAGTCAAAGCTTTATACTCTGAAATTCCTCCCGTTGAGTCGGTCCCCGTGATGAGAGAATTTACAGAAGTATTTCCAAATGATCTTCCCGGTATTCCTCCATAATGGGAAATTAATTTTTTATCGACTTGCTACCGGATACAAATCCCATTTCATTTCCTCCTTATCGGATGGCTTCGGTCGAATTGAAAGAGTTGAATGCTCAACTCAAAGATTTACTAGACAGGGTTTATTTGGCCTAGTGTTTCTTCATGGGGTGCTCCGGTATTGTTCGTGAAAAAGAAGGATGGGTCACTTATAATTTGTATCGATTAGCATCAACTCAACAAAGTCACAATTAACATCAAGTATCCTCTCCCTCGGATTGATGATTTATTTGATAAACTCCAAGGGCGAGTTACTTTTTCAAGTTTGAATTGGGATCGGGATATCACAAACTTAGGGAGAGAGATGAATATATTCCCATGATGGCCTTTCGGACTAGATATTGTCATTAAGAATTCCTGGTAATGTCTTTTGGATTGACTTACACCCCATTGGCGTTTATGGATCTCATGAATAGGGTGTTCCAAAAATATCTTGATGCATTCGTGATTTTCTTTTAACGATATTGTGGTATATTCAAAGAGTGAGGGTAATCATATGGGGCATTTGATGGTTGTTTTGCAAGTACTTAGACAACCACAACTATTTTCCAAATGTAGAAAATGTGAGTTTTGGTTGATGCCTGTGTCATTTCTTGGTCATATTATCTCTTGTGAGGTTGTCGAGGTTAATCCAACGAAAACGGAGACGGTGAAAAAATACCCTAGATCAATGAATCCAATAAAAATTAGGAGTTTCTTGGGCCTAGCGAGTTATTACAGGAGGTTTGTGGATGATTTGGCGTCCATTTCTTCTCCCTTGACTACCTTGACCCAAAAGAATGTGAAATATGTGTGGTCGTAAACAGGTGAAAGAAGCTTCCAAATTTTGAAAGATAGGCTTACTTCCGCTCCGTTATTGCCCCTACCGGAGGGTACAAAGGATTTTGTGGTTTATTGTGATTCATCCCGAGTGGGCTTGGGGTGTGTTATTATGCAACATGGGAAAGTAGTAGCATATGCCTCTAGACAACTTAAGGTGCATGATCCAACTCATTATCTTGAGTTAGCGGTCGTGAACTTTTCTTTTAAAATATGTAGGAATTACTTGTATGGTGTTCATGTGGATGTGTATACGGACCATAAAAGTCTTCAAAAAGCATTCACACAAAAGGATTTGAATCTTCGTCAAAGACGGTGGTTGGAATTATTAAAGTACTACAAAATGAGTGTTCTCTATCACCCCGGCAAGGCTAATGTGGTGGCGGACACTCTAAGTCGTTCGTCCACAAGAAGGGTGTCCCATGTGGAAGAATTTAAGAGAAACCTAGTGAGGGATGTTGATATGATGTCTCGCTTATGGGTTCGAATTGAAGATTCTCTAAATGGTGGTGTTGTGGTATATCATAACTCCGAGTCATCTTTGGTGGTTGAAATGAAGTCTAAGAAACACCTTGATCCATTATTGATGGAGTTGAAAGAATTGGTTCTTTGGAACATGAATGAGTCATTCTCCTAAGGGGGGATGTTGTTCTTAGATACCAAGGTAGATTGTGTGTGCCTAATGTCAATGATTTGAGAAATCGAATTCTTGAGGAAGCTCATGGAGATCGTTACTCTATTAATCCTGGTTCTACAAAGATGTATCATGACCTTAGGGAAGTTTTTTGGTGGGAAGGCTTAAAGGGGGACATAGCAGAATTTGTTGAAAAATGTCTAAATTGCAAACAAGTGAAAGTCGAACACCATAAGACAGGTGGTTTACTTTAAGAAATTCAAGTTCCTACTTGGAAGTGGGAAGACATTAATGTGGAATTTCGTGGTAGTTTTGCCTCAGACACAAAAGCAACATGACTTTATATGGGTGGTGGTCGATAGTTTGATCAAATCCACTCATTTTATTCTCTTCAAGTCCACATACTCGACGGAGAATTATGCGAGGATCTTCATAGATGAGATTATGTGTTGGCATGGTATTCCGTTATCCATCATATCAGATAGAGGTGCACAATTCATATCTAGGTTTTGAAGGTCATTCCAAAAAGGGTTGGGTACCAAGGTGAAAGTAAGCACCATTTTTCATCCCCAAATGGATTGTCCAGTGGATATTACTATTCAAACCCTTGATGATATGCTTAGAGATTTTATAATTGATTTAAAGGGAAATTGGGATAAACACTTGCCTCTGGTTTAGTTTTCTTACAACAATAGTAACCATTCATCTATATCTATGGCTCCTTTTGTGGCCTTGTATCGTAGGAGATGTAGATTTTGAGTTGGATGGTTTGACGTGGGGAAGTCTTCACGTTTGGGTCCCGAATAGATTAAAAAGACTTTGGACAAGGTTCATATAATAAGGAATCTCTTGAAAACAGACTATAGCCGGAAAAAGTCATATGCTTATCATAGGAAAAGAAACTTAGAGTTTGAAGAAGGTGATAAAGTGTGCCTAAAAGTTTCACCTATGAAAGTGTGGTGAGATTTGGCAAGAAAGGGAAGTTGAGTCCTCATTATGTGGGTGATTATAAAATTTGGCAAAGGGTTGGCAAGGATACATATGAGTTGATGTTACCTAGTGAATTATCTTCGGTTCATCCGGTGTTCCATGTTTTCATGTTTAAAAAGTGTACCGATAATCCCGAGTCCATTCTTCCCATTGAGGGTCTAGGTGTACAAGAGAACCTCTCTTATGAGGAGGTTCCTATTGAAATCCTTGATAGACAAGTTCAGCGGTTAAGAAACAAGGAGGTCACTTCCGTAAAGGTGTTATGGAAGAACCACCTAGTTGAGGATGCAACATGGGAGGCCGAGGTCGACATGAAATCCTGTTACCCTCATCTATTCGAAAACTAAGGTTAGTTGTTCCTATTTATAGTGAAAATAATTATTTTATTTGAAGTTGCCTTGATTTTTGGAAAAATGGTTAATTTTATGTTTTTATTTAAAGGAATTACAGTGATTTATGCCTTTTGAAATGAATTTTTTCAATAAAATGCTCTTTTATTTGATTTGAACTTATATGGTGTATTTTGGTATATTGTGCCTTCATGATTTTTATTGAAAATGTTGATATGTGTTGAAGAAAGCTTTGGCATATGTGAATAAGCATGTAATGAATGTTGAACTGTTATGAGTTGAAAATGATGTTTTTAGCTGCATGGTGTAAAAAGTCATGTAATTATGTTGATTTGAATTGTAACTCATGTTTTGATATTTTGTTGTTGGTTGGGATTCTAATTTTGAGTCTATTCTGTCCTTTTTAAGAATTTTAGTGTCATTCGGGTAGGAATTTCCTGGGGGGATAATGTAACACTCTGAAAGTCTAAGCCGTAATCTAGAACCTAACATGAGTGCCTAAGGGTTTGGACACTGTGTTAAAGTCAAATATAATTTGTATAAGTTGTCTAGGAAGTTGTAGATTCAAAGCGTCAAGAAATGTCCATGACGTCCGAAAACTAGTCCAAGAGTTGCTTAAGTGCCTTAGCCTATATGACTAGGTTTTAGGAGTCGAAATTGAATGAAATTAGGTAGTAAGGTGTCTAATACATATTAAAATCGGTTTAGGGTTGAAACGTTCGGATACGACTCCTCAATTACAAACTAAAGGGTCCTTGAGGAGGACCCTTCTGTTTGGTTAAAAGCTGTCAAAAGACAGTGCCATGAATGATTGCTAACCAACGGGGCGTAAGCAAATCGACGTGGTGTCGATGGACACCGTCGATGGTCCCTTAGTCAATTTTGTGAGGGCTTATTTTGTCAAGTGTCTGACAAAAATGACAGATGTGCAGCACAGAAGGGACACTAGTTGTCGACTGACCTACAACTGTAGGTCGGGGTCGTAGGTTAGGTCACTATTTTGGCTTCCCTGTTTTAATTAGTCTAATTAAATAATTAGGTGGTTATCTAATTAGTTATAGGTTAAGGGTGGCCTAATTAAGTTAGTTAATGACCTATAGAAAGCCCCTAACATATTTAATCTAACCCAACCCTCATATTTTCCAAAACCCAACTGCTCTTCCTTCAATCTTCTTTCTCTCTTCCAAATAGAAGATTTCCATTGAAGGGCTAGGTAAGGGTATAAGGTCATCAAAGGGGTTGTTGCTACATCATTCTCCATCAATTAACAAGGTATGGAATTCCATTCACCAAAGGGTACCTCTAAATTGATTACAAAATGATGAGTTTCAAGTGGGTTTTCTTCTATTATGAATTTGATATTCTAAATTTCTTTGTTTATGATTTATTTAGTTGATTATGATTATATAATGATGTATTAAGATTCAATTATGCTAGTTCTTCATGAATTAATCTATGTTGTGAAGTAAATCATGAATTTTACCCAAATCCCTAACCCTAGGCTATGAATTACTGATGAATTGTTTTGTAGTGATTCAATTGACTTCATTATTGTGTTGATTACTATGTCGTAATGATACTACACCCATTGTTGGGTTGAATTGGATGGTTGACGGTAAAACCTTGATGATGGCTTGTCAAGGAAATTAGGGTAAGTCTTGTGATCTCAATCCTTAACTTCATTTATGACTAGTTTTGTTTAGTGATGAAGTTATATTGAATTATACCTTATGATGAGATTGACTAAGGTCGGTATGATGTTTAATTGGAATGTCTTGAATTATGACTTGTGAGTTGTTGGCTAAGATGTAATGATATAAGCATGGTGATGACTTACCTATGTGCCTTATTATAATGTGAACATATAAATGTGCTAACCTAACATGTGTGAATTGAAATTAAAGGACAATACCCATGCAATTCATATTGATCTATGATGATGATTATATAAGGGGTAGACCCTATGACCTAAACTAAGCTTTGATAAAAATGGATGACTTAAAGACATTTTATAAAGGACTGTACCTTAACACCGAGTGAGCTTGAAGATGAGGGGTGGAACCTTCCCTAGGTGGGGAGGTAGGGTTCACCATAGTGGATAGCCTCATGTACCAAAAAGGGCATAGAGTTATATTTCCAATAAAGGCCTCAATGTTCCATAAACTATGTTTCCTCCGTAGGATTGCTAGCTAGGTGGATCCACCTAGATGCTATGTTCATGTTTGGTACTACTTTGGCAGGTAGACCACCTTCCATCGGTGTATGGTTTTACAAAAGTGGATTCCACTCTTAGCTCTTATAGTCTATGTCGGTTAGCGCAAGTGTTCCGAAAATTAATATGAAGTAATGAAGTATGCACTAACTAGATAGACTTCAGAGGGTTGACTTAGCCTAGGTAAGGGTATGTAGCTCTACCTATGCCTTACATTAGTTTACCTTGAGGGAAGCCTTAGGAGGTGGTTATTGTGTTCTCTAATGTATATATTATGTATATGTTGACTTTACGTGTTATTCACTCTATATGATATTAGTTTCTTATGAGCATGTTGTCGGTTTATATTGCTGAAATATGATAATGGTTACTCTTGATGTTATGATATGTTAAGTTAGGCAATTCTTGTGGTCTTTGATTTTGATTACTTGATTGAGTGAGGTTATTGGACTTTGATTGGTCATTGGACTTGTGGATTTGATAATTGGTTGTGTGTAAGGGTCTAGTATGTGTTAAAATGTTATGAAGTTCTTGTATATTTCCTTGTGGTTATATTATGATGATTGAAGTTATTTGGCTATACATATGTTGACTTGACTTAGTATTGTTGACCTTGTGTGGAATATGCCATTGCCTTGATGATAATGTGTTTTAATGGTTAAGGTAATTCCTTAAAGTGCGTAAATGGGATTTTCACAGTAACTTGCATGTTTTCAAAAAATTGTCCCTTTTCTAGACTGATTTCTATGTTGTGTGTGCATCGTTTCCATACCTAGTATAAGCTATGTGCTAACCCCTATTTTATTCCTTTTCCCAAATATTTTAGGTTCCGGTCGTTGACGAGGTTGAGGCCATTGAATAAGACTTGGATCCTCATTCTCCAAGTTGGGTAGGTCGTCACTACTTCGAGCACAATGCCATTTTCTAGCATTGGATGTTGATTAGTCTTAAAGACATTTTGTTCATTCTCTTCCAATTGAGAACTATGATTATATAACCTATCTGTAGCTTTTATATTATTTATGTATGGTCTATGCCCAATTGTTATACTCTTGTTTAGATGGTAATGATATGAGACATCCTTTTTATGACTATATTGTATCTTATATATATGTGTACTATAAATGTAGAAGACAATATAATCTTCTTATACGAAGGGTCTATGTATACTCGATATGAATATATTATGTGTATGCGAGAGGTCAAAGTAAACCTCATAAAGTAGTCTAGATGAAAAATTTTAAATTTTCTGCAATTTTTACATATTATTGTAAAGATGAATGCTAAGAGGCTAGTCTTAGTCCTCTCCGAGGATGAAGACATCGTTTAAGTCTAGGGGGTTCTCCCTAGATGTGACAATTTCACTATATAGGTATAATTTTTTTTGGGTTCTCCCTAGATGTGACAATTTCACTATATAGGTATAATTTTTTTTTTTATGGGACCAAGAACTGATATAGTCATTTGGAAATTCCAACAATAATTTTGTATCATCACTCATCAAAGAGAACGAGAATAACCTCAATCTCGTGGACGCATGTGAGATGTTTTAAAACACAAATGGTGTACACACCTCCACAAAATTTCAAAGGTGTTCTTGGAGGTCATCATGAGTTAAACCTCCCAAACATTCCTCTTGGTTGGAGCAATTGTAGTTACAATACAGTTACATGAATCACTGTCCTCCCGGTTATGAGAGGTATCCGAATGACTCCCGTAGTTTGGACAATATTCACGTGCATTTCTTTCAAATCACCCATGTCATTTTGACTGTAGTGACTATCATTTTCATTATCATGGTCACTCATTGTATTAGACCTGCAACTCAACCAACAACAACCCAAAACAATAATTTACTACAACTAAGCAAATTAACAACCTAATTTCTCAAATGAATTCTCAACCACCAGTATCCAGTCGCGGCACCATTTTTGTAACACTGATATGTACTCTCTAAAATTGATTAAAAGACACTGTTCGTATCATTAAAAATACCTAACTAAGAGTCGAAATCGGGACGTTTTTCTCTCTTAAGTAAATCTATCACTCATCACGTCTTTAATGAGGTGTTACAATGTGGTTATTATAACAGCATGACTCAGAAGTTGCTTGAAGTTATCGGATCTTGAGAAGTCTCGTGTGGCATGGCGTAACTTTTCTCTTTCAATCAAGGATGTTTTAACATAAGCATTTGTGCTCTTTACTTTAAGCATTTACTTTTTTTTTCTATTATTAATACAATCAAGGAACCTTATCTCTTAGCTCGTGGATGATTCATAAAAGTCAACAAATACAAAGTCAATCATTTCATGGAGAATTTTTGTGCACTTTTTAAACATAAAAGTTTATGCCCTCGGTGGTTAAAACCTCTTATTTCTTCAAAGATCTATACATAAAACAAACATAGGGGGACGATATCCTAAACCTCTGTTAATAAGCATTAATATACAGCCTTGAAAAAATCTCATATACAACAAAAACTTAAGAAAGACAGATCATAGATAGTGACTCAGAATCTTTTTTTTTGCATGTCTTATGCAGGACATCACAATGACATCAATGGTGTACATACCAGATGCATATTTTGGCAAATCATTAGGATAAAAATCAACACGTACTTTCTATATAAATAATAATTAGCTAGTACATCTGCCACTTGATTCCCCTCTATGAAGCAATGTCGACCTATCACATTGGCCTGCAAATTCATTTTCTAGTCTCGATAATAGCATCCCGCAGTATCCAGGCCATTTGAGATTAATCCTTTATCATATTTGCAATAACATGGAAATCACATTCTAAAATAAAGTCTGAATAGCCATTTTCAACCAAAAATTTTTCTTCAAAATAGGCTCGTATGACCTCTCGTATATTGCTCGTACCCCTCCATCATAGTCCTGAACCCACCACCACCTTAATCAATCGGAAAACATAAATATTTCCATGAATAACAGTAGTATCTTTCTTCCACATCACCAGTTCTCCAAAAGAATCTACTCAGTTGTCTTTCAGCCTTTTTAAGGATTGATATTATAAGACATGCTTAATCGATATTGCTCACCCCCAATGGAGAGGAGGTTTTTGTCCATCATGTAGGTCCTTTTATAATTTTACATACTATATCAGTTAAACTGGAAATCACTGTTTTTCTGATGTACATGTGGTAACCCAATTATGTTATAAGAAAATGCTTATGTGTATAATTAATAATCCCTTTCATTCTATCTATCTCATCCATAAGAGTCCTTACAATAATCATGAAATAACTTTTTTCCTCATTAATCTTCGGAACACAACCTGAAGAAAAAAAGGATAATATCGTCAATATAAGATAAATGAATATCTTGAGGGTCTTGTCTTATGATTATAAAAGTTGATTGCTATTCAAATGGTTTAACATTTTAGAAAAAATGTTAGGTCTCTTAATGAAAAAAAAAGTTTTCTACGTCCATTAACAAGGACAAGAGTACAATATATTACTAGTGGATCTCCTCATAAGACTAAACTATCTTTCAGAAAAAACAAAACTTCTTAATGAACACATTGCCTATGCCATTCTTCTTTTAATACCATGATTAATTTCTTGCGGTAACAGAATATTTTAAGTAATCAATGTACCATGTACAAAACCAGATTGGTTTCCAAAAATAATTATACGAAGAATGTGGTCCAGTACTTCATTTAAGATCTTGGAAATATTCTTATTAGTAAAGTTACTAAGGTCAATAGGCCTTATATCAGAAAATGAATCAGGAATATTAACATTATGAATAAGAATTAGACAAGAAGTAGAATACAACTTAGTAAACTCAGCCCCATTGAAATATCGTTGAACAAAATCAACCACATCCTTTATATAATGCTCCAACCGGTGATAACACTAAAATTACCCTCAAAATAAGTTAAAAGAGTAAGAGGTTGTTAGCAACAAAAATAGCCAAGAAGCATCAGGGTCGATCCCACAAGAAACAATTTGTCGGCAATTGAAAAGACGTGATTTTGGTAACAAAATGATGGATTTGGGAAAACATACTATCAAACAAAGTATACATGGGAAATAAAAATTTAGGAATTCAATCCATTCTCCAAGATCCATTGCAATTCAAGACCTAAACTAATCATAGATAGTCTTAATCATTATAAATCAACACTAATCTCCTAAATAGTTTTGTGTGTTTCTAGAATAGAACATCAATTTCATATACACAATTACACCTATAATTCTAACAATATATAACAAGGAATGGAGAAGAGAACACGAGATTTTACTATTCGGCACCCAATCTTCTAGCCCAAATATGAATTTTCAGGCAACTTACCTTCAAAATCTTTACCCAAAAATATAAACCACAATATTCTCTCTACTCTAAGATTCTGTCAGTTCTTCTTTCTTCCTATTGACCTTTTTACCTCGTTTTCACTTGTTTTTCTTCAAATTTCTTCTAAATCAACCCTACATTCATTTTCCTCCAAATATTATGAAAAGCACATTAAAAGCACCAATTATAAACTAAAGCAAGCCAATATAACTAAGAAAAGAGCCTCAAATGAGTGAAAATCAACATTAACATGTTCGAAAGATAATTCCCCCAAATCCATCCAGACAAGGAGAACTAGTAGGATCCATTCGAAGAACTGTATTATCAGCTTCCTCTTCATCAAGATTTTTTGTGAGATCATCATTCTCATTTTGGGTAATAAGTTGCTCAATGAATTTTAATACCTGGGGGGTTGGTTTGTCAATCTGATTTAGTAAGATTATTCTCAAACTGATTTAAAGCCTCATCAGATTTTTGTTGGTCACTTTGTTCCAAATTACCTAGTTGTGAAGTAGTTCTCGTCTATCAAAAAGTACAGAAGTTCAATATGTCATTTGAGGTTCCTATGCTGATACTAAAAGCATGGAATCCATGTCAAAGAATAGAACAAACGGCTATACTTTCCTCAAATATTCAAAATTCTTCTTGACCAACCCTTAATTTGTTATTGAGAACAAGATGAGAAGACGTAGAACATTAATAAGTGGTTCCTGCGTATTTACACAAAGAATCCGCATTTCCCAGTGAGGAAAGAGTAGGCAAATAGAACGTGAAAACAATCACCTCGGAAGAAAAGGAAAAGGGTAAAGCCAGACCCCTCCCCCTCTCTTGCACTTCTAGCTCATGATATATATCCCTTTTTTCTAATCATCCTTTCCTCTACTGGACAATCATTTCCTGAAAATCAAGGAGACAATAAAATCAAAGTTTCAAGGAATTCAATAGTAACAATATATTTCTCATGAATTCTACAGATGGCAATACAGCTTTAGATTACAGTGCAAGACATGAGTTGACAATATTGCAGGCATTTTTTCTCTACGTAGTTATTTTATGCACTAAGAGTAGTATTTATTGAGAAAAATTCATCATATTCTCTCTAGGTTGGTACGATGTGGACTGGCCAAGAGTGATCTGCAGCTGTATATGCTTGTTTTCCAACTGATTGAATAATAATCATGTTTCTTTACCACATAATAAAAAGAAGAAAAAATGGAGAAAGGAGAAATGGAGCACACCCTTGATCACACACAATAAAATACTACATGGCATCATATCATGCATGCAAAGGATTTTTCTTTCCAACAAAACGTGGACTTGCATTTATAGTTCTCCAACATTTGACTCCAAGCACTAGGTGCAACAGAGACTTCTGAGTACCGTTGAATATTTATGAGTGAGCTGAAAGGTGGATATGCTCTAAAACTACAAAAGTCATCAGTCATTGGAATGAAAAGTTTCATTTTACTCACATATAATAGCTTTTAGCCTCGACAAGAGTTTTCTCCATATCAATTTGGCAATGGAATAAAGGTTTGGATGTAAACGTAGTAAAATGCTGACCCAGATTTATGTGTCTCTGGAACAGAAAGTCAATAATGTCATAACATTGTTAAAACCATTACGATCGTTGTAGTATCTATCATTAGCAATAACTCTTACTGCCATTTTTGGCAATGAGTTAAGCTCATTGACATAATCCTTCAATTTGGAGACAGTTTGGTTTTGCATATAAAATAAAATGTAACACAGAAGTCAATTATTGAACTACCAAAGCTAAGACATGCACATCTACTATTATTGACTAACCTAGTCTGCATTTCTGTGTTATCTTGCTTCATGGAAATTGCTTTTGACATTTAACCTGCAATCACACTGCAAATGACATTTAAACAAATAGAAGACTAAGCAAAGTTCATGAGAAATTGAATGTTATGATAGGACATGGCAGATTCATATGTATGCTGAAGTCACGTAGACTGTTGTTAAAAAAAATTGAAGAGAAAATAAATCAACCTAGACGACTACTTGAATTAAGGGGAACCTTTATTTTCTTGCCTTCTTGCTGAACACCCATAATATGATAAACTAGCATGAACCTTCAACATAATCCAAAAATTTTGTCTCATCTTCACCAAATAACCCATGAGGTCACACATCAATCTTATGTGTTTTATAACTACAATATATGAAATATAATGAGAGAGGAGACAGAGAAGGGGTGAGTGAAAGAAAGAAGGCATTCTACCTCCCAAAAGAATGGCAGTATTTATATCAGGCACACTCATCTGCTATAAAAGAGAAGATTGATATTAATTTTTGACAATTATGGTGCACACCGTGATTTTCAAATATAATTTTTTAAAACATATTTAACTACTCTAGAACTAAAAAAAAAAAGATTCAATCAAAGTTTAAAATCACGGTGCCGCGCGAAGCACGGACAATGTATTGTCACAAATTAATATCAATTTGCTCTTTCATAGAAGATGAGTGTAGGAAAATTTTTCGTGCTTCGCGCGACACTGTGATTTTCAAATTTGGTTGAATCTTTTTTTTTACTTTTAGTGTAGTTAAATAAGTGTTAAAAAATGACATTTTCAGTTACACATAGAAACAACCTCTACCTTGCCCTTTTTATGGGGTCATCGTCACTCTGTCCGTTGTCGTCTATGAATAAGTTTTTTCTCTTCTTAGACTTTCTCGAATAAACTCTTCTGTTTGAAATGGAAGCCTCCCATCCACTAGGAATTTCTTTTGAGTATTTTGTGTTTTATCCTCCCTCATAGCCTGTTGATTCAGGTGAATATCCCACTTTTCTTTTACCTATATGTAAAAATAATTAATGATGAATTATCCAGAAGATGAATGATGTACATATCAAGAGAAAATGTATTAGAAGCATAATAACATTGTAGCATTTTACCTTTTAGTTTTTGCTTATGGGGTGCTGAATTCTAATTCTTCATAAGCACATAAACTTGTGTGACTGTATAATTTTCCGACCCCTCATTCAAATTGAAATTGCTCAATTTTAGTTTGAAGACCAAGTCCATCCCGCATAGACTGCAAATATGGGACGGTACATCAATCTCACTATTGGACTATCGGTTAACGAACTTGTGATCAAAAGTAATCAACAATTGTTTCTTTGCAACCACATAAAACAGGGTCAAGTAGTCTTCACACACACACACACACGCGCGCGCGCGCGCGCGCGCGCACACACACACACGCACACGCACACGCACACGCACACGCACACGCAAACGCACACGCACACGCACACGCACACGCACACGCACACGCTCACGCTCACGCGCGTGCACACACACGCAAACACACACACACACACACACACCCGAACCCGCACCCCCGCACCCGCGCACCCGCACACGCGCAAACGCACACGGACACACGCACACGCATACACACGGACACGCACACGCACACACACGCACACACATGCACACACACACACACACACACACACACACACACACACACACACACACACACACACATATATATATATATATATATATATATTACAGTAGCATGTTGATTCAATTCCTTGAGCTTTTGCTGCGAAGGGTTTATTATAGTACTTACCTCTATGTCGGTACTCTAGTTAGAATCTACTAACCCTACAATAGTCATCCGATTTTCAAACATAACTTTTGCAATGTAAATGTTACTTGCTTTTGCAGTGTCAATAGTATGGACATCAACTGACTTCTTTGAGAACCTATGAAGCAATGAGGTTATGTTATCCATTTTAATATAACATAAATTTTTCTTGCTGCGGTGGTGGTAAAATTTAGTTCAACTATTATTGAGAAACAAAACTTATTTGTCAGAATCTCCTATATTCATGACTATTAAAAGTTTCAAGTATGTTGAGAAGAAATAGTTAACTCTAAATTTTTTAGAGTTGTAGCAGTAACGATCACAATGTATGGTCAGAAGTGGATAGGATATACGTAGGGGTAAAATGTTTTCTCTTCATCCTCCCACAAAGTTATTCTTGCTTTGATAGTCATCTCCTCACTACAAGAGAATTACATGTTTCCTCTTTGGGATGAATGAATTTTAATGTAATGTAGATGAGATAAGAATATTACGAATCGGTAAGAATGTGTATGTCGCGTTTCTTCCACTTTCAACTCATACTCTCTAGGTCACCGATTCCATATAAGCATCCAACCACATCTACAATTAAGGAGGAAAATTATTTATTGCATACATTGGAGACCGTGTGTAATATAAATTACAATGATTGATGTGCCTGATTCGACAATGATGTTGTTGTGCTGGGAGAGAATCATCACTTATTGGATACAATTTGCAGGGATTTGAACAGTATCATTCTGTATTTTTTGGATGGCAATTATCCGCAAGAATGATATTTTAAAGTCTGAATGCACTGATATGTATAACCAGTTATTTCTGAAACTTTGAAGTTTATGATAATGATTTCACAACCTTTGCTCAACTTATCTTGGAACTTGTTAATTTGATTATTCCAGATTATCGTGTGCATCAAAGTTCCATGTTAGAAGTAAATGTGCAAGAAAGTTTGAAATAAGAAAATTCACAAAGTTGTATAAATTGAATATAAATCAAAGTTTGAAATATGTAAATTCACAATTCTGTATAAATTGAATATGAATGATGCAGTACCTTTTGGAAAGGGGAGTAAATATTGGTTGTTTCCAATTGTTAAAAGGTATCGTTCCGCATATAAATTGTGGCGCTTTTGAGACAGTTTGATTGTTGGGGCCGAATAATTGTTACAGTGTTTGTGTTATTTGGATTGAAGTGTTGTTTAATGTACGAGTTCTTAAAGGGAAGGGTATTCCTGGGAATATATTAAATTAAATGGGTTTTTTGGATGATGGTGGCGCCATGTAGACGTCACTAAGGTTAGTCTTTGTATATATATATGAATATTTTTACATATGCTAATCTTTAAAAATGGTAAAATAATTTTTTTTTGGATCAAACTGTGAGAAACAGACAGACTTTATGAGAAACATCAAGTTCAAAGGATGATACATCCTCATCCATCGGAATAAGATAAAGGGGATACTCGCCTAAAGTTAACAAGTTATGAATTATATGTTCCTCGAGTATCTGTCACGATTGCATGCAATTGTTAATAAGAAATGCATATCAAACTAAATCCATAAGAAGTTTATCTTGGATGTTAACAAAAAGGCCAACCTTCTCACATACAACTGCTCGATGAGTGAGAAATAAACAAAATACTCCCTTTGAATCCTTTTAGAAATATCATTATGGGTGTGTGAGCAAATGAAATTCATCAAGTAAAGAGAGTATTGAACTAGATCGACTACTTTTGTGCAATTACTTTGAACTGGTTCCACATTAAGATACCGAAATTCAGCCCCATGCACTTGTTTATAGGTGTGAAAAACACCAAAAAGAAAAAAGTGTGAAAAACAAGCTTGTTCATAGAATCACCATGTTTTACACCTAATATCACAGAAAAATCATTGAACTATTTTCCTTGGTGAAGTGTAGAATTTTACAATTCGTACAACGCTCTTTCTCTAGCATCAATTCATCGTCTTAGTTATAACCCAAAACACAAAGGGCAATGTTGTTGCTCTTTAAATTCTGCTATGTGCAGGATGTGGAAAGGCAAGACAAAGCCGGCCTACATTTACCCAAGAGTTTATTTCTCATAGATGCAAAAAATTAAAAAAAAGGAGATGTATCTCCACTCATCTAGGCTTTGGTAAGGCAAAGTTACCAGATATATGTGCTAGTGACAGAGAATATGTACCCGTGGATTAGTCGAGGCATGCAAGTTGACTCGGACTATAAAAATTAATTAAATGTATATATTTTAAATCAATAAACTAGGAACACTATTGGAATTTTTTTTTTTTCGAAGAATCAATATTTGACTAGGCATAAATTATGATTTCATCTAACCCCTATTGTTATAGAGACAGACAAAGTACTAAAATTTCAAAAAAGCACAACTAACAATTGTACTGAGTTTGCAAAATGTGTTGATTTTGAGTTGTTCTCCAACAACAAAAGAAGTTCCTTTTTTTAAAAAAGTAAAGATTTCGTTGCTCAATTTTCAAAATCTAAAAAACAATGGAAATATTCGAACCCAACAGAAATTTAAAATAACCCCAAAAAAAATGTGCAAAAACTCAAAAATTTCAACTCAAACTCAGTAAAGTAAATAATTCATTATAAAATTAAGAGATAGAATTACACTGAGGGGTGAGCTCTGTACAATACGCGAGAAAGAACCTCCAAGCTTAAGCTCAATCACCAAACTCTTTTTCCCTAGAATCTGCAACTCCAACTAAATATTCAATTAACATTTCAACTTTTCCAGTTAAATTTACATAAAAAACAGTAGAAAAGAGGAATGAAACTCACGTTCTTCAAAATCGTAATGAGCTTTTTCTGCGATTGATCTCTCTGTAAGGTCAATTTTGAGAGAAGTGGATTAAATTGGAGACAAAAATAGTGCATATACAATGATGTACATTATTATTACGCATATGTAATTGTACCTTAAAGATATCAGATTTATCGGAGCATTGTCCAAATTCAGAACTGGGCGCCATTTTCAATCGATATCTCGAGGTTTTGTAGTTCAATGATTTGAGTTCTTCTTCTTTAGTAGGGACTTAATGGAAATATAGTTCAAGTTTAATATGGTCCTGTTGGACCTTCAAATGGACTTTATACAATACCCTGTAAGATTCACGGTTTACTTTTTCTACCAGACATTGTTATACTATAACAACAAAAAAGCTAACTTTCAAAACCCGTCCTCAATGCATACCTGAGATATATAGGACGAAACTCTTATTGGTAATTGAATTCCTACATGGAGCGTCCTTATTGTTCTCAAATTGAGTCTAATTCCACCTACCTTAAAATAATAAAATAGAGATATTGTTTTTGATAGACTCCCAACTAAAAATAATTATATATGTATAATATATACTAGATGGGCACGGCCGGTGTTGAAATTTTATGTTGGGAAAATTAACAATGTCTTACACAAAAATACTTTACTTAAAAAAATAAACCCTTCATTACTGAAAATAGTCATTCAACCCTTCTTATTTCTAAAAAAAATGACCAGGCAACAACATACTTAATTTTTTTATTCTTGTTGGTTGTGATGTTGTACACTTAATACACATTTATCAATAGGAAGAATAGAAACGTGGCTTCGAGTTTGTTAACTAACTTCATTCACATTAGATTGTGTGTTTTTTCTCATTCATTTGGAAAGTTTTAAAGTAGCAAGTGTCAACATCTTCTACAAATATAAACCTATATTTTGCTGCCAATGTAAAAAAAAATAGTATATCGCTCTTGCACTTTCTATTTTTATTTGCATTATTCAGTGTTCAACTCTCTTATAGTTGCATCTCAAGAGGCAGCTTTTGCAATTCTTCACCTTTGCACATCTAAAAAAAATGTTTACTTTTCGCTAAGACTTAAAAGAAGGGATGAAATCCAATATGCTCTTAGAAATAAAAAGAATGAAGAAGGAAAAAAGTAATTGAAAGAAATTATTCTTGAATTCAATATGTGAAGTAGTTATTATGCCATTAGTAGAAACATTACCATTGACTTCTTACTTTTAAACCTAGTGCAAATAACCTCATAAAAGTTTAAGTTATATATATGACTTGAGAAAACAAAAGTCAAATCTTATGGCATGAATATTACTTTAAGAAACTGAGGTGAAATCTTCTCATCTTTCTTTTTTGATTGATGAGAATAAATAAATTGATATATTAACAAAATGTAAATGAGGGGAATGTGTTACAACCAATCTAACTAATGTTAAAAGTTACCAAAAGGCAATGTAATTTGGGGTATAATATCAACCACTTGATATCCCTACGACAAATGGTTTTGGTTATCTTATACCTCCTTTTATTTTCACGTGATTTTATTTAATATACCTGAATTTGTTGCATTATAAATTGTATATTAAGAAGTGAACATCCTTCTTTGTAGTAGGATCCGAGGAAAGAATTAAGAATGTTATGTATTACAATCAACTACCGTGGATTCATACCTATAAGCTGAAATCAGAAAAATAAATTAAAGCTTACCTATAATTCATGAGTCCTTTAAACATTAGCGACAATCTCATCTAAGTTATTAATATGATAAACTGCAAAATGCTAAATTTGACCAATCTCATCATCATCCACTGAGTAGGAATATCTAGTTTCATCATAGTCATGTTAGTTTATTATATTGATTCTTATGAAGCATCATTTGTAAGAACCCATATATGTTGCTTATACCATTATGTGATCTCTTACGCCCTTCAAGAACGCAGTCTGGCATAAATTCGTGGTTATAAACATGACATTTTTAACAATTATATAGTACTATATTTGAACTGCATTTCCTCACTTTATTTTGTATACTAATCCTAATTTAATAAAAAAAATTCTTCTTCTACATTTCTATTGTATGTTTTTCTTTTGGATACCTCATTATTAAAAATAAGATATACAAGAGAATTTATTTGTAATAAGATTAAGAAAAAAATTGTTATTTAGTAGATGACCAGCTCCCACGGGAGGTAGGACATGATATAGGAACCAAATAGTATAAGAAAAAAATTTGATGTCGAAAATGAAAGTTGGTATAGTGTAACACAATCCTATCCTATAAACAAATAGCCACACAAAACTTTGATTAATAGCAGAGAAAACCTAATTTGGTTGTAACAGAATTTCAAGATTCACATAATTGTAATCTATTTTAAAGATTCTTGTGAGCTTTTCTTCAAAATGTCAATAGACCAGGCCAATCTCTTAGGTACTGTCGAATAATTGTTCATATGGCTGCAAGCTTTTTAAAAATGTAATGAAGAACTGATATCAACGAGCAATCTTACCAAAATTCTAAAGACCACAATATATATTGATGTTGTTGGATCAGCTAAGTAGCAGTTATTGAGTTTAAGAACACAAAAGAGATTTAGCTAGCCACATTACAGTAGAATAATTTTTAATATCTCGAAATTTTGGATCATCAAAAAAGATGGTGGACTATAGCACACGACAATTGGGAAAATAGGAGTTTTCCTTCTCTGGGGCTCGTTTAACCTTTAAAATGGGTCGTTTTGTCATGGTGACCAACCGGCTCCGTAGATAAGGTCGCTCAAGGCTATTCACAAAAAGTTTGTACTGAATAAGAGGATACCTTTTCACTTGTGGCAATTTTAGAATCTATTCGAATTCTATTCTCTTATGACTCTTTCAAGAATTTTACACTAATTCAAATGGATGTGAAAAGTGTGTTTTTAAACGATTTTATAAGAGAAGAAGTTATAGTCAAATAACCCCCGATTTTTAAAATCCTTCTTGTCCTTATCTTGTTTACAAACTTTCCAAGGCTCTTTGCAGAATAAAATAAGATCCAAAAGCTTGGTATGAAAGATTGAGTTCGTTTTTACTGAAAAATAATTTCCAAAGGGGGAAAATTTACACAGCTCTCTTCATTAAAAGATCTAGTTTATTCATTCTTATAGTACAAATATATGTTGATTATATTATTTTTGGAAGTTCTAATCCTTATTTACGCTAGAATTTTTCAAATCAAATGAAAGTAGAATTCGAAATGTGTCTTCTGTGAGAAGTCACATTCAATCTCTTATTTCAAATTAACCATTAAACTAATGAAGCATTCATTAGTCAAGAAAAGTACACCAAGGAATTTATTAAGAAGTTTGGACTCAAAAAGGGCAAAGCCTTTGGTACCCCAATGAGTTAGTCCACGTTTCTTTAAATTGATGCATCTGGAAAACACGTGGATAAAAAGATGCATAGAGAGATAGTTGGCTCATTACTATATATTACATCCAGTCGACCCGATATAATGTATACTATATGCAAGTGTGCACGATTTCAAGCTGTTCCGAAGGAATCACATCTCGTGGAAGTAAAACGAATCATTCGCTACCTCATTGGAACCACAGAACCGGGATTATGGTATTCTAGATCTACTCATTTTGATTAAATTGGTTATTCAAAAGCTGACTATGCAAGTGACAAAAACAACCAAAAAACACTAGTGGAACATGCCAAATATTGGGGCATTCTCTAGTCTCATGGCATAGAGAGAAACAAGTTTCGGTTACCTTACCCACCACCAAATCCAAATAGTTAGTGGTTGGAAGTTGTGGTACTCAAATTTTATGGACGATGCATCAATTACTTGATTATAATATTTCCTATGAAACTGTACCGATTATCTATGATAATACTTCCGTCTTTCAAAATATATTGTGCATCATTCTAGGGATAAGCATATCCACATAAATCATCATTTTATTCCTGATTACGTTGAAAATTGTGATTTTTCACTCGAATTTGTAGACTCTAAAAATCAATTAGCTGATATTTTAACTAAATCTCTTCTTGAGGAAAGATTTTTCTCTCTCAGAGATCGTCTTGGCATTCAATGTGTTTACTAATCCATTGTACTTTACTGTTTATTTATTTTATTTCCTTATGCAATTAATGGGTTTTCTCATTTTTTTTGTTCTGTAAATATGACCCGATGCCGCCTCTTCCGCTTCCCCTTCTTCCTATCAAATCCCCTTCCCTTTCCCTTTCTCATCTGATCCCCTTTCTTTTCCCTCATCTTTTTTCTTTTTATTTATTGTTTCCTCTCTCTCTTCTACTCTTCATCTCACCATGACAAATACTCGCCCCATGACCTCAAAGAAATCCTCTGTTGCTTTGAGTTCATTCGAAGTAGACACCATCTCTCTCTCTCTCTCTTCTGATTCTCCGTAGGATCCATGGATACTTCGTCTGAGTCCTCAAAGAAGTGAGATTATACTACTAATCAGAAAGCATCAAAGAAGCCTTGTCTCTATGTTAAGGGATCTCTCTCCAACGGACACATGCAACGATTATGGGGTATCGAATAGAAGAAGATGCATGATCGCTTCAAAACTCGCCTTATTGTTCCCGATCTAGTTTTAGATCTCAGTCAATTAAAAGACCCTCACTTCCCGGTAAGCTTCTATCTCAAAGCTCATAAACTGTCTCTCTTTTTTACTTTGTGTCGTCTTGAGCTTTTTGACGAAGCGGTTTACCTGCTTTATGCGAGTCTCCCCATCTCACCTAAGAGTGGTGAGTTACAGTTGTTGGTGCTGGTTAAGCAATTCATCATCAATGAAAAGTTATTCGAAAATGTGTTTTGTACTAAGTTCTTTGGGTTAATTTCGTACATGAACAAAACATGACCTAATGAATTTGAAATTTCTCTTAAAGGTTCAAAGAGAGTAGTGGCTTAACCCGACTATTACATTTCTGACTTTGGGCTCTTATCGTTATATTTTCAGAATCGTATTCTCGTACATATCATGGACAGAACTCTTATTCCCAGAAGGGCTCCTTGAGTAATATTTCTACTCGTAATGTATTTGTTCCCTAGTTCCTCCTTAAAAAATAGTGCATCAAGTGGGCTGAATGGTACAAGGCGTACATATTGGGAAGTTTTGAAGACTTGAATTCATCGGCAAGTCTTCCCTCTGGCTTGCTCATCTCGAGGATTATCGTGGAACGTCTTGTGGATCTTTCTTTGTTTACCCCCTCTCATATTAATGCAACTTCTGATTTTCATACTTTTTCTAGTACGGGGTATGTGCAAGTTCGTGAAAAGTGGGTAAAAAGGACTCAGTCAAAGCTCCCGCGGACTCTCCCTTACCCTCAAAAATCTCGGCGGATTCTGCCGGTCTTTTATTGTAGAACAATGAAGATGTCAAAACTAGACACTGAGTTGTAGAACGATACTTGGAAACCCTTCCTGATGCTGTGGCGTTTACAGAAAGATTTTAGCCCTTATATCGGTAATTTGTGGATTGCCATGACAACGATCAAGCATGAAGGTATCTCAATGGTAAATCGCTTAATCCAACATGTTGACTCTTTCAAAAGTGGAGTCAACTCCTCCAACAATGAGCTTGCTGTTACAGTTCATCATACTCCAGTCTTTCGCGAAATGTGGAACGTTCTTACAACACCTTCTATGAGAAAGTTATTAACTCCCTCAAGTACTTTTGAGGTGGTCATTAACTCTACTGGCTGACCTTTACTTTTTGCACTAACTTCCAATAGTGGCATGTACCTCTATATCTCTTGGACTACTGTTTTTTTGTCTCTCTGAATCATAGACTACTCTGTTATCTGTTTACTTTGCTTACATCTAGTACGCTTTTGGCTAATCTTTTATATTATGACAAAGGGGGAGAAAACAAATCTATCTTTCTCTCTCTTCTGTGAAACAGGGGGAGATAAGATAGGGAGAGTTGCATGCATCGATGAACTAAGACATGAAACCTCAGGGAAGTCCAACTAACTTTAAGTAAAATTGACTATCAATATTATTATTAATATTGTGAGTAATCTTGTATTTATCAAAAAGGGGCAGATTGGTAACTCCTTAGAGTTAGTTGATTTTGAAAATAAACACTTAATGCGTTGATATTAATTTTCGTAGGTCACAAATTCAAAAAGGAAATCATCAATATAAATGACTTCAAGAAGGAAAAGAATATTGGCTTGAAGTTGCAGAAAAGCATTGGAAAGGCAAGACTCAAATCTAAAGGACAAAAGAAGGAAAGGAATATATGGTTAATCGACACATGGAGAAAGTTTAAATGAAGGAGAATACTCACACACTTGGCAGAGATCACAACCAAATCATCAACAAAGGAAAAGCCATGAATCAAGCCACAAGATAAGAAGTATGTCGATCATACAACGAAATGATGACACCATCAAAAGGAAAGAAGAAGAAACAATTTACTTCATGGATACAGATCAATTGAATCGCCTCAATCAAGGACCCCCTAAATTGATCCTTGTTTGAGATAAATCCCTTGGGTTTTTCTTTACAAGAGCACAAATCATCATCTACACAAATTGACCCAGTTTTTTAGTGTGAAATACGCAACTTCGCTTGAGCTTAGCAAACAGTTTTCTTTTGTCTTTCATAAATCTTTGTAAGCACGGGAGTGATAAAATTTAAAATAAAAGAGAAAATAAATAATTTGAGTGTAGGTATAAAAGTTGAAGCAGTGTCAAGGTAGAAATCGGATTTGCATATCAAGACAGGATAAAGTTTCAAATTTCTTTAACATTAGGATATCTTCAAATATCTTAAAGAAAACCCTTGAAACCCAAGGGGGCTTGACTAGCCACCGCATTGGTAATCCGAACAATGATAAAACCTTTTGAGTTAATTATTACTGCAACTTTTTGTTATTGTTTATCTTACTACTAAGTTGCATGTGAGACTACTATCGATTACTGGTGGTTTACTTAGTGAATTTTAAATTTACCCCCCCCCCCCCTGAATATCACAATAAACTTAAAAAGAAATAAGGGTTTTAACTAGATTGAAACCCTAGTTTTGTGGTGATTCCTCTAACACAAGGATAACTCGACTTTCATTAAATGTGAGAAGTTAATTACATCTTTTTTTTTTTGCCAAACATAGATATACATGTATATACACCATACATATGAATTTGGGTCCGTCTCTAATAACAAAATAAAGTTACTTTATGAGTGAAAATCATTACTGCAAGTTTCAGGCTCTAATACAGCATGTTAAAGCATAACCATTTATGCTAATAAAGAAATTAATATACATGCATACCAGGATTTTCAACGAGATTATCTGAGAAAGAAAATTAAATCAATCTCCCTTTTCCCTATCATACGCTACATTATCTTTCGTGATTGAATCTAGTGCAGGTATAATTTCTAATGAACATAATTGGACCAATTTATAGGATTCCACTGAAAATGTTATTAATTTTGTTGCACAACATATAATCTAATGAAATTATGAACATTTAATTATTATAAAAATGAAAATTATATGGTAAAACTAATTTATAATATGCAATTATCATATTAGTATTATTAGTAGAGAATGCTAAAATAATTACTATTTATAGCTTATCTTTTTATTTCATAGAAAATAGTAAATAGGCACAACTATCTATAATTTAGTTCTAACATTAGGAATTTCTAGGCTAGTATTCATTTGCTCAGATAAATCGCGACTCATCCAAAAGAGGATAACTATTAATTAGTTTTTCGTGTATGTATTTGTTTCATTAATTTTTCTTCTATTTTAAAATTGAGCGAATTAGATCAATTTTAGTCAAATATATTGTGTCAAGATAAAAAACGGATCAAGATCGAATTCAAACTGAATTTGATTGGATCAATATGAATTGAGCCAAAATGGGGCAGATAATGAGTCAAGATCCAACTCAACACAATTTTCGCTAAGTTTAATTATTTAGATCAGTTCTTTTAAAATATTTTAGTACACAATAACAATACTGATAAAAATATTTTATGAATATATATATAAAGAATTCATACTACTACAAAACCTCGAACTTTTTCATGGTCTGCTAAAAATGGTATTTAAACATGTGAAAAATAAACGCCTTACAATGTACAGAGACATTTATGTTGAGGAATTTGAAATTAATATATAAACACTGAAAATTTTTTATGTATATCAAATAAATATTTTTAAAGAAAATTCAAATGAATATACCTTCTCCCCTTCTAGATTCGCCCTTACATAAAAGTGACTAAAATGTAGGAATTTTATATCTATAGTACTAAACAAATGATATCTGTTGATATTTTCAGATCTCTTATATATAAAAAATGTCTATTTTTTTATAAAAAATAAGTCATAAAATCAAAAAATTGAATTTTTAACTGACCAGTCACGCCCAAGGCCTATACCTTGGTAGGGACTGGCACTCGATGACCATTACTGGTCTCGAGCGAACCGTTGTCCTGACTTACATAACTCAGCGGAAGACTAAACTCAATTCAATCAATAAACAGAGCATGGTTAAAAGTAGTACTCAATATGATATTATAGCAAAAATGGCACTTAAGTCTCAACACTTGAACATATGAAATTACAAAGTACATGAGACTCGAAAACTTAACTACTAAGTGAATATGAAGCCTCTAAATCAACTAAGATGGATGTTGGGACAAACCCCACAACATACTAATGAACAGAACTAGAAAAGTAATCACAAGGATGTCCTCCAAAATGTAAGGGGCTCACCACTAACTCTGGAACTCAAACTGGATCAACAAAGGTTGCGTGTTGATCCTTGTTATCTCTGTCTTCATCATAAGATGATGCAAGCAAACTGGCATCAGTACATTGAATGTACGAGTGTGCGAGTTGGAATGCTAAACACAACTATAAAAGCTTGAAATTGATTAAGGAAGAACTTACTTTGGCTCTGCTTGACTCATAAGAAAAGAACTCAATATAANATATATATATATATATATATATATATATATATATAACACCTAGTTTAGTAAAGATAAAACAATAATAAACTCAACTTTACTTATATATGAAAGTAATATAATTTTCTGTGGGAGTTTCTCTAACCGACACACATCACTTGAGCCTAAGTGATGATTTTACCTCACGCTGTCGAGGACAATCCTACACCTTACAATCGGTATAGGACCTTACTTAACTTAGTAGATCCACAAGCTTAACTAACCTGATCATCTAGAAAGTATGACATGTTGATACCCACAGTAGCTACATGGTGTAATGGAGGCTTGAGTTAATATGAACTCTCATCCCCACATCGGTGCTCAATACTACTCCCTAAATATACTTTAGCTCATGCTTTTAACATAACGTACTTCCTTTGGGTTGAGATAATTTGCTCAACCCTTTTTACCCTTAAAAATCCCTCTTGAAATTAGTGTTCCCCTTTTCTTACTCAAAACTATTTTTGAACTCTTAGTTTCCTTGTAACTTAAATGTGAAAACATTTATAAACTTTTTGTCAATACTGTGTTCCCTTATCGCTTTTTGAAAATTTAACTCAACTTTTTACACTTTGGTCAACCTGTAACTTGAGCCTTAAAACAATGTTAAAGTGATTGTTTAAGAAATTTTGAATACTTTAAGAACTTGCCTTTACTTACTTCTTAATTTTTAAACTTGACTCTTAACTTCTTTGACCTTGATCTTAGCTACCCTTGAATTTGATTATGGATCAAGGATCATGATCTCATGTTTATGGATGATTTAATGATGTTTAGATGTACTTTAGAGTGTTGGAATCAACTAGGAATGATAGGTACATCACATAGGAACTAGTTCAAAAAGATAGGGAAAGAACGAGGTCTCTATGTTACCTTGGCGCTCTGAGAGGCGCGGAGCGCCAGAGCCTTTCCTACAGACACTAGTCAGAGGTGCTCTAGCTGGTGCGGCACGCCAGGACCTGTCGTACAGAGCCTTCCCTGAGGGTCTCTGATAAGCACGCTCTCAAGGGGTTGTCACAGGGAACCTCTGACTTTTCTTGTCCATGAATCATCTGTAAACCTCTTAAACATTCATGGATCCCACCACAAACACTTAGGATCACTTAATACCTCATTACCCAATATATTAGACACAAAAAAATTCTACTAGATATAAATTACAATTCAACCAACAAGAAATTCATATTTTTTCGTCAAGAAGTTCCATATTCATCATTCAATAAACTCTAACTTGCTGAATTGAATCATATTGGGGTGTGGGTTAAAGGACCCTACGTAAAATGGTCTGACATACCTCAAAGGGATCACCTCCAACGAAATCCGCAACGATTCTTGGCATTCTTTCTTCTCTTTCTTCTTTCTCCTCTTCTCTTCTCTTTTCTCCCAAGCCCTAACCGTATTCAATATTCTAAAAACTGACTTAAGGCTTAAATTTTCCCTTGATAAACCCTTAATACAAATTAGGAAATTGTAGGCTGAAAATACTACTTTATCCTTACTAAAATTCTGATTGGATTCTCCTTAATCCAACAACCTAACATCCATAAGGAATATTTCATTCGTACGATATAAAAATTTCCCAAACTCTGCAGCGTTAAAAAGAACTTAGCATGGGATTTCCAATTGTAACGACCTGTTTAGTCGTTTTAAGCAGCATATTTTATTTCTGGAAAAACTGTCTGAGTCGACGGAACCTACGACGGACCGTCATGGGCACGACGGGCCGTCGAGGGGGTCTCGTTCCAAAACACTTAGAATTCTGAAATTTGGGTACTGAAATCGACTCTCTGAACTTCGTGACGACATGGCAGGACGGACCGTCGTGGGCACGACGG
>NC_028637.1:14205070-14210379 GCF_001406875.1 Solanum pennellii | reverse complement strand
TAGCCAGTCTTCATTACACCGGATTTCAGGGTGAGCTAATGCTTCTACCTTGGACTGGATCTTCTCCCTCTTGTCTTGATGCCTTGAAGTTCCGGCATGGACTAGCTTTTGTTTATTTTAGCTTCATGGAATACTCTTAGTTTAGTAATTTGATCATAGATGTTCTTGTGGTGATGACTTCCAGATTTTGGGAATAATAGATGTTGAATCTTAGAAGTTATTGAATTGGTTTTTATTAATGAGTTTAAGTCTTCCACATTTCTTTCTGTTGATATTATATTGAAATGTTAGGGTTTAGATTGGTTGGTTCGCTCACATATGAGGGTAAGTGTGGGTGCCAGTCGCGGCTCGGTTTTGGGTCGTGACAAACTTGGTATCAGAGCATTAGGTTCGTTGGTCTCATCACACAAGAACGAGTCTAGTAGAGTCTTAAGGAACGGTAGAGGGACACCTTTACTTTTCTTTGAGAGGCTATAGAACTTTCGGAAAATTCCATTCTTTCTTTCTTTCGTGCTATTACTTGAATCCAATTGGTATCTAGGTGATACAAATTGGTATCTGACCATCTTCACTCTATTTCGCAGATGGTTAGAACTAGAGCAACGACTACGTCAACACCAGCACCGGCGGGACAGGGTGCGTCTGAGCCAGCCACTGGGGCTGTAGCTCGAGGAAGAGCAGCGGCAAGAGGCCGTGGTAGAGGTCGTGGGAGGACGTCCTCTAGGGGAAGAGGACAAGCACCTGCCCCATCTAGTACTAGGGCGGTGACTCCTCCACCGACTGAGGAAGTAGTAAGAGAGGGTGAGGAAGGGGAAACTGAGCAAGTGCAGAATGAGGAACTACCACCCCAACCTACCCCAGAGATGATAAATCAGGTTCTTGCTTATCTTAGTGGGTTATCTGATCAAGGTCAGACACCTCCAGTGTTTTCTGCACCAGCACCTCAGGTTCCGGAAGTACAACAGGCAACTGCTGCGGCTCCCCGCATGGATGCTCCATTGGAAATAGGCACGTTTCCTCGTTTGACTACAGGGCCTATAATGACAAGCGATCAGCATGAACTTTTCAGTAAGTTCTTGAAATTGAAACCTCCAGTCTTCAAGGGTGCTGAATCTGAGGATGCCTACGATTTTCTGGTTGATTGTCATGAGTTACTACATAAAATGGGCATAGTGGAACGATTTGGCGTTGAGTTTGTAACCTATCAGTTTCAGGGAAACGCCAAAATGTGGTGGCGGTCACATGTTGAGTGTCAACCGGCACAGGCACCACCTATGACTTGGGCGTCATTCTCTAGCTTATTTATGGAGAAGTATATACCCCGGACTTTGAGGGATAGGAGGAGAGATGAGTTCTTGAGCCTAGAGCAAGGCAGAATGACGGTCACTGCGTATGAGGCTAAGTTTCGTGCATTATCTAGGTATGCCACCCAGCTTTGCTTCAGTTCACAAGAGCGGATTCGCCGTTTTGTGAAAGGGTTGAGGTCAGATTTGCGGATTTCAGCCTTACAGGTAGCGGCTACAGCGAAATCCTTCCAAGAAGTGGTAGATTTCGTGATAGAGGTGGAAGGAGTGAAGCCAGACGAATTCACTACGGCATCGACATCAAAGAGGTTTCGAAAGGGAGGTGAGTTTAATGGTTCTTACTCTAGAGGACAGGGTTCCGGAGGTTACTCAGTTCGACCCGTTCAGTCTTCACTACAGACTGTAGTTGGGGGTCCACCTCAGACCGGTCAACATTTCTCTGAGAGACCTATGCTTGAATCCAGAGAGTGTTATGGATGTGGGGAGACTGGACATATTAGGAGGAATTGTCCAAAACAGAGTTATAGACCCCCAATAGCTAGAGGCAGAGGTGGTCATGGTAGAGGCCGTTATTCTGGAGGACGTGGTGGCCGAGGTAATGGTGGTCACCAAAACGGCCGGGGTGATGGGCAAACTGGAGCCACTACAACACAACATGGTAGGGGCAACGGACAAACAAACGAAAGGGCCCATTGTTATGCTTTCCCTGGGAGATCGGAGGCGGAGACATCTGATGCTGTCATCACAGGTAATCTTCTGGTTTGTGATTGCATGGCTTCTGTATTGTTTGATCCGGGATCCACATTTTCTTATGTATCTTCCTCATTTGCTAATGGTCTTAATTTACGTTGTGAATTACTTGATATGCCTATTCGTGTTTCTACTCCGGTGGGTGAGTCTGTGGTAGTTGAAAAGGTATATAGGTCTTGTTTGGTGAACTTTGTGGGGAGCAACACTTATGTAGATTTGGTTATCTTAGAAATGGTTGATTTTGATGTAATTCTGGGTATGACTTGGCTTTCTCCGCAATTTGCGATCTTGGATTGTAATGCTAAAACAGTGACGTTAGCCAAGCCTGGGACAGATCCGTTAGTGTGGGAGGGTGACTACACTTCCAATCCAGTGCGTATCATCTCCTTTCTTCGTGCTAAGAAAATGGTTAGTAAAGGGTGTTTAGCTTTCTTGGCACATCTCAAGGATGATACTACCCAAGTACTTTCGATTGAGTCGGTTTCGGTGGTCCGTGAGTTTCTGGATGTGTTCCCTGCAGATCTTCCTGGTATGCCACCAGATAGGGATATTGACTTCTGTATTGATCTTGAACCGGGTACTCGCCCCATTTCTATACCCCCTTATAGAATGGCTCCTGCGGAGTTAAGAGAGTTAAAAGCCCAACTTCAAGAGTTGTTGAGCAAAGGCTTCATTAGACCAAGTGCATCTCCTTGGGGTGCTCCGGTTTTGTTTGTGAAGAAGAAGGATGGGAGTTTTCGGATGTGCATAGACTACCGGCAGTTGAACAAGGTAACCATAAAGAACAAGTATCCTCTTCCTCGCATTGATGACTTGTTCGATCAGTTACAAGGTGCTTGTGTCTTCTCTAAGATTGACTTGAGATCCGGTTATCATCAACTGAAAATACGGGCAACGGATGTGCCAAAGACTGCTTTTAGAACCAGGTATGGGCATTACGAATTTGTAGTGATGTCTTTTGGTCTTACGAATGCCCCTGCTGCGTTCATGAGTTTGATGAACGGGATTTTTAAGCCATATTTGGATCTCTTTGTGATCGTATTTATTGATGATATACTAATATACTCTAAAAGTAAGGAGGAACATGAGGAGCATTTGAGAATGGTATTGGAAATGTTGAGGGAGAAAAAGCTTTATGCCAAGTTCTCTAAGTGTGAGTTTTGGCTAGATGCAGTGTCCTTCTTGGGGCACGTGGTTTCTAAGGATGGGGTGATGGTGGATCCTTCTAAGATCGAAGTAGTGAAGAATTGGGTAAGACCTACTAATGTGTCAGAAATAAGGAGCTTTGTTGGGTTAGCTAGCTACTACCGCCGATTTGTCAAGGGATTCTCTTCTATTGCTTCCCAACTGACGAACTTGACTAAGCAAAATGTTCCATTTGTATGGTCGGATGAGTGTGAGGAAAGCTTTCAGAAGCTCAAGACTCTGTTGACTACTGCACCAATTCTCACCTTGCCAGTGGAAGGTAAGAATTTCATTGTCTATTGTGATGCATCCTATTCGGGTTTGGGTGCAGTGCTAATGCAAGAGAAGAATGTGATTGCTTATGCTTCAAGACAATTAAAAGTGCATGAACGTAACTATCCAACTCATGATTTGGAATTGGCCGCGGTAGTGTTTGCATTAAAGCAATGGAGACACTATCTATATGGGGTTAAGTGTGAAGTCTATACGGATCATCGTAGCCTACAGTATGTCTTTACTCAGAAAGATTTGAACTTGAGACAGAGGAGATGGATGGAACTACTGAAGGACTACGACATCACTATTTTGTATCATCCGGGGAAGGCGAATGTTGTAGCGGATGCTTTAAGTAGAAAGGCGGGAAGCATGGGAAGTCTAGCTCACTTGCAAGCTTCTAGACGCCCATTGGCTAGAGAAGTTCAGATTCTGGCTAACGACCTTATGAGATTAGAAGTAAATGAGAAGGGAGGATTTTTAGCTTGTGTGGAGGCAAGATCTTCCTTCCTTGACAAGATCAAGGGGAAACAGTTTGATGATGAGAAACTAAGCCGAATTCGGGATATGGTGTTGCGAGGAGAGGCTAAAGAAGCGATAATGGATGAGGAAGGTGTTTTGAGAATCAAGGGAAGGGTATGTGTACCCCGTGTTGATGATTTGATCAACACTATTCTGACAGAGGCTCATAGTTCAAGGTATTCTATACACCCTGGTGCAACCAAGATGTATCGTGACCTAAAGCAACACTTTTGGTGGAGTAGAATGAAGCGCGACATTGTTGATTTTGTTGCCAAATGTCCAAATTGTCAACAAGTAAAGTATGAACACCAGAGGCCCGGAGGAACACTTCAGAGAATGCCCATTCCCGAGTGGAAGTGGGAAAGGATTGCAATGGACTTCGTGGTTGGTCTTCCAAAGACATTGAGTAAGTTTGATTCCATTTGGGTAATTGTGGATAGGTTAACTAAGTCTGCTCACTTCATTCCGGTCAAGGTGACTTACAATGCAGAGAAGTTAGCCAAACTTTACATCTCAGAGATTGTTCGGTTGCATGGAGTTCCACTCTCCATCATATCAGATAGAGGTACGCAGTTTACTTCTAAGTTTTGGAGAACATTGCATGCGGAATTAGGTACTAGGTTGGACCTTAGTACTGCATTTCACCCTCAGACCGATGGACAGTCTGAGCGAACGATTCAGGTATTGGAAGATATGCTTCGTGCATGTGTGATAGAATTCGGTGGTCATTGGGATAACTTCTTACCCTTAGCGGAGTTTTCATACAATAATAGCTATCACTCAAGTATTGACATGGCTCCTTTCGAAGCATTGTATGGGAGGAGATGTAGGTCTCCCATTGGTTGGTTTGATGAATTTGAGGTTAGACCCTGGGGTACTGATCTTTTGAGGGATTCATTAGAGAACGTGAAATCTATTCAAGAAAAACTTTTAGCGGCTCAAAGTAGGCAAAAGTAATATGCAGATCGAAAGGTTAGAGACTTGGAGTTCATGGAGGGTGAACAAGTCTTGCTGAAGGTTTCACCCATGAAAGGGGTGATGCGGTTTTGTAAAAGAGGTATACTAAGCCCCAGGTATATTGGACCATTTGAAGTACTTAATCGAGTAGGAGAGGTGGCTTATGAATTAGCCTTGCCTCCAGGGCTGTCAGGAGTGCACCCGGTATTTCATGTATCTATGTTGAAAAGATACCATGGGGATGGAAACTACATCATTCGTTGGGATTCAGTTCTACTTGATGAGAATTAGTCTTATGAGGAGGAGCCTGTTGCCATT
>NC_028637.1:14194345-14203368 GCF_001406875.1 Solanum pennellii | reverse complement strand
TGCAGCAAACGTACCGTCGTCTTCAACTCAAACCGCAACTCTAGCCAGTCTTCATTGCACTGGATTTCAGGGTGAGCTAATGCTTCTAGCTTGTTTGGATCTTCTCCCTCATGTCTTGATGCATTGAAGTTCCGGCATGGACTAGCTTTTGTTTATTTTAGCTTCTTAGAATACTCTTAGTTTAGTAATTTGATCATAGATGTTCTTGTGGTGATGACTTCCAGATTTTGGGAATAATAGATGTTGAATCTTAGAAGTTATTGAATTGGTTTTTATTAATGAGTTTAAGTCTTCCGCATTTCATTCTGTTGATATTATATTGAAATGTTAGGGTTTAGATTGGTTGGTTCGCTCACATAGGAGGGTAAGTGAGGGTGCCAGTCGCGGCTCGGTTTTGGGTCGTGACACCAACCGTATAAATAACTCACATCAGTTTCTCTTGAGATGAAAGTTATGACCGTCTAAGAAATGGCCAAAAACTAACTTTTAAAATTTGGAAATTTTCCACATTTCTCTTTTTAATTCCAAAAACAATTATTCCTTGATTTCCTAGATTATTCTTAGTTATTTGAATTTATTAGATGTTATATGACCTATACAATCAAATTTAACAATTTTGAGATATTAAATGTCACATGCAAAAAATAGTTAATTGGACAAAATTAAACAAGTCAAAGTAAATTATCAGTAACTAAATATATCTGCCAATTTCTCTAATTAAATAATCACATTTTTTTACTCTCTTTTTCTCTTAAGTTATGTAATATTTACTTTTTTAGGATATTTTGGAAAAAAAGTCTTTTTATAGTCCTATACTAATTGTTCACTCTATTATAGATAATTCTTCCAATCATTTTGACCTCATTGATCCTTAAAATTATTCCTTTTTTATTTTTGTAAATTAATAATGTTTGTAAACCTTCAGAAAAAAATTCTTAAAGTGCAAATTAATGAAATTTATCATTTTTATTTATGATTTCTTATAATGAGAAAAATAAATAACTAAATTAAAATAAAAATGACATATTTTAACTCTAAATTTTAATAAAACAATTTATAATCACATTAAGCTCTAAAATTTCTACTACATGTCACATTTCAATTTCCTTTTAAGTTTTTTATCTCGAATTAAATCGTGTCACATAAATTGATACGGACAAGACAGTACAACTAAGAAACCTCCAATACTAATTTCTCCCACTCACCCCAGTCCATATTACATTTCTGTAAAATTTAATTTAGGAAGAAAACCTCTCGCCCTTCTTCAGTTCCCTCTTTAAATTTAATTTAAGAAGAAAACCTCTCTCCCTTCTTCAGTTCCCTCTTTCACTCCGGGGTGATGAATTTGAAGACTTCAAAATCATACAAATTTGTGTTCAGCAGCTGAAGGATAACGTGTTCTGAAAATGGTATTTGATTCTTTTCTAAAGTTTTTTTGGATGTTTACAGTATCAGTAATAATTTTAGATCTTGATAAGCTTAAACATTCATTCCTTGTTCTGTTTAAAAAATCAAATCTTTCTCATTTGGGTGTTGTCAATTTTGTGAAATAGAAGCCCTATCTTCCTCTTTGTACTTTTTTTGGGGTAGATGTTGGTTTTCTTGGGATTCTGGAATGTAGAAAAAACCCTAATTTCCTTTCTCTTTTTGTGGTGTTTTTTAGATGGTTTAATGCAATGACATTTCTTTTGAGTCGAGGGTCTATCGAAAATAAACTCTCAAACCCCGGAAACAAAGTTAGGAGTAAAATGTTGTCTACATGATCCTTTCTAGACCTCTGAAAACATACTTTTTGTCTGGCTAGTAGAAAACTATTGTTTCATAAGGAATTAGTCCAAGATAGACGACGATGTATATATGTTGGACATGATCCTTCCTCAACTATGAAGAATAAACTCGAAAAGCATCACCCAATTTGGCATTCATGAGTTGATATGTATTTTGAAGTTACGTTATGTGTTGAATTGCCTTAGGCGAGATCGAAAATGTGAGTGGAACTTACATTCTGTCCGGTTAGTAGAGAATTCTTGCTTGTTAAGGGATTAGTCCAAGTTAGAACGAGAAGTATGTTTGGACATGTTCGTTCCTTAGGAAGAAGCATCACCCAATTTGGGATTCTTGAGTTGATGTTAATATCGAAATTATGTTGTGTATTAAATTCTCTTAGGCGAGATTGAAGTATTGAATGGAAACTTACTTTTTGTATGGTTAGTAGAACTTTCTTGTTTTCTAAGGGATTACTAATAGTACATCATAAAACATAACTATCCTCAGGTGATTAAATGTGATATCTGAGAAGCTTGCAGGAATCTCATCAATAAATTCCTGGGTCAGAGGTTCGAAATAATCCCCTTCACTAAGGATACATAATAATTCTTCTTGTAGCATAAATGTTTGGGGTCATATTTCCCCAAAAATGTTAATTGAAATGGTAATATTAGTTGTAGAAGAGTTAAATTTACAGTCAAACAATTGTACTAAAATTAAACATAAATACTATTTTTATATATACTACCAAACGAATTCTTTAGTGTTGAATGAAGTTTCAAGCGTTATCTATTGATTTAAAATATTGCGATAAGCACATGTTATTCATCAAGTGTTTTGATGTAAGAATTCAGTACTATAAATTTCTAGTACAATAAGTATAACATCACTAATTTAAACTTCTAAGTTCTCTTCAAATTCTATACAAAAATACTTTATATGTGTTTAATTCAACCTAAGCCAGTCAATTTTACATCAAGAGTTGCAAATTAATGAAATCAATGCAAATGTCATCTACAAATTGTACACCTTTTATTTTATTTTTACAGTTGTGATATGTTTGTTTGTTGTTCATGTAGAGTATACTCTGACCTTACCAATAGTATTGTGTTTAATTTCTACAGATTATCATGCGTCCAAATGAACAAAGACTACATTTACCTTCTCCTGATCGACTAAGAAACCTTGCCATTCATTTAATCGATGATATTCTAAATAGGTTGTATTTTTGAGATGTTGTAAAAACTAGTACACTTTTTATGGATTGTCAATATACTTGTCGTACAATTCCAAAGGAAGGAAACACTAGAGGACTTGATATCCCCTACCATTGGATTTATAATTCTCATTCTCGGTTGTTTCTTCAGTTTTCATATAGGAACAACATTGAATGTTATCCTTGATATTACTAGTCTAAAATTATGTCCTAATATTTATCGTTTGATACATTTGCTCACCAAAAATTTCATTCAACATTTCGTCCTTAAACTTTCATTTACTTATACACCATACAAGATCCCTTACTTCTTTTTTTATTGTTTAGCATTGAGACATTTATATCTCATGGAATGTGAAATACACCTTCTATGCTTCTTCAGGGATTTAATAAGTTGATTAGCCTAAAATTAAAATTTGTCACATTATCTTCTAATACGTTTGAAATTCTGATCTCTAATTGCCCATTGCTTGAGGATTTGGTTCTAAAAGACATAGACAATTCGTACCTCCTGAGTATTGATTCTCCTAAGCTAAGGTCATTTGTGTTTTGTGGCGATATACAATTGATATATCCAGAAAATGTACCACTTCTTCCCAATGTTTTGTATGAGCCTGCAAAATTAGTTCTAGAGGAAAAATGATTTTGATAATATTTTTTTCATTTATTCATGCTCTTGAGTATTTCAGATGCTATCATTTTGAGGTAATTTTGCTGCATTTCACTTGTATTTTTGAAGAAATTGAAATTCAAGTTGTCACTTATATTTTTTCTCTCTATCTTTTCCATGATGAAAATACAAGTGAAATGCAGCAACATTACCTCAAAGTTATGCCAGCTGAAATACTCAAGAGCATGAATAAACGAAAAAAATATTATCAAAATCATTTTTCCTCTAGAACTAATTCTGGAGGCTCATACAAAACATTGGAAAGAAGAGGTACATTTTCTAGATATATCAATTGTATATCGCCACAAAAGACAAATGACCTTAGCTTAGCAGAATCAATACTCAGTAGGTACGAATTGTCTATGTCTTTTAGAACCAAATCCTCAAGCAATGGGCAATTAGAGATCAAAATTTAAAACGTATTAGAAGAAAATGTTACAAATTTTAATTTTAGGCTAATCAACTTATTAAATCCCTGAATAAGCATAGAAGGTGTATTTCACATTCCATGAGATACAAATGTCTCAATGCTGAACAATAAAATAAGAATTAAGGGATCTTGTATGGAAGATAAGTAAATGGAAGTTTAAGGACGTAATGTTGAATGAAATTTTTGGTAAGAAAATGTATCAAACGATCAATATTAGGACATACTTTTAGACTAGTAATATCAAGGATAACATTCAATGTTTTTCATATATGAAAACTGAAGAAACAATTGAGAATGAGAATTATAAATCCAATTGTAGGGGATATCAAGTCCTCTGGTGTTTCCTACCTTTGGAATTGTACGGCAAGTATATTGACAATCCATAAAAAGTGTACTAGTTGTTACAACATCTCGAAAAGACAACCTATTTAGAATGTCATCGATTAAATGAATGGCAAGGTTTCTTAGTCAATCAAGAGAAAGTAAATGCAGTCTTTGTTCATTTGGACGCAAGATAATCTGTAGAAATTAAACACAACACTATTGGTAATGTCAGGGTATACGCTACACGAACAACAAACAAATGATCTTCACCTTATTCAATTAACATGTCACAACTCTAACAATAAAAGAAAAAGGTACATAATTTGTAGATGAAATTGGCTTTAATTTCCTTAATTTGCAACTGTTGATGTAAAATTTTCTGGCTTTGGTTAAATCAAATACATATAAAGTATTTTGTATAGAATTTGAAGAGAACTTAGAAGTTTAAATAAGTGATGTTATACTTATTGTAGTAGATATTTATAGTACTTACTGCTTACGTCAAAACATCATATGAATGACATGTGTTTACCATAACATTATAAATCAATAGATAACACTTGACAGTTCAATCAACACTAAAGGAGTCATTTGGTAGTATGTATAAAAATAGTATTTGTAATAAATTTTGGTACAATGTTTGACTGTAAATTTAACTATGGTACAACAAATTACAATTTCTTTTTCTTAATATTTTTTACTTTTTATTTGCTTTGAACACTCTCTATGCCACCTCAACACCAAAAAATTATATTTTTTACATGTCAAATTACTTATAAGAGGTATTAGGACATTTAAAGAAAATGTGTGTCCTTCAAATTTCCACCATAGTTCAAAGGGAGTACTTATTCCTTTTTTTAATAAAATAAAACAAAATAAATATTAAAAATTTGACATTGTTTTTCCATAACTTTTTCTTTTTGGAATTCGTGGGTTCTAGGACTAAATAAGAATCATTTTCTTTGTTTTAGATATATTTCTATCGTGATAAATTAAATCTATCAAAAAAATGTTGTTGTAGTTTATTAAATGCCCATTTAAACAACTTTTTCTTTCTTCAATCTTAATGGTGGTTGTCTAAAATCATATTTTGTAGTAGAACATAAAAATTTGCGTCTATAACAAGCAAACCGAACCTAATAATTAAAGACTTCTGGTGCACCAATATGTTAACTCGTTAGAGTTAGTTGATTTTTAAAATAGACACTTAACGCATTTATCTTAATTTTCGTAGGTCATTATTTCAAAAAGGAAATTATCAACGAAAATGACTTCAAGAAGGAAGAGAATGTTTGCTTGAAACTTTAGATAAACATTGGAAAGGCAAGCCTCAAATTAAAGGGACAAAAGAAGAAAAGAAATATATGGCTGATCTGCACAAAAAGGAAAATCTAAATAAAGAGGAATACTCGCACACTTGGAAGAGATCACAACTAAATCATTAAGAAAGGAAAGAGTCATAAATCAAGCGACAAGATAACAAGTCTGTCGATCATACAAGGAAAAGATCAAACCAGCAAAATGAAAGAGGACGAAGCAATTTACTTCATGGATATAGATCAACTAAGTCGCATCAATCAAAGACTCCCTAAATTAATCCTTGATTGAGATAAATCCTGTGGGGTTTTACTTACAAGAGCACAAATAATCATCTACATAAACCGACCCAGATTTGTAATGTGAAGTACGCAACTTCACTTGATCTTAGCTAACAGTATACAAATGAAAAGAAAAGAGAAGAAAGAATTTGAGTGTAGGTATACAAGTATAGGCAGTGTCAAGGTAGAAATCTGAATTCCATATCACACATGCTAAAGTTTCAAATTGCTGTAGCACGAAGATCTCTTCAAAGCTCTTAAGGAAACCCCTTGAAACCCAAAGGGATGGATTAGGCACTGCATTGGTGATCTGAACCAGGATAAAACCTTTTGTGTCAAATATTTACTGCAACTTTCTCTTATTGTTTATCTTCCTACTAACTTGCAGGTGAGTCAATTCTCGACTACTATTAGTTGACTAAGTGAATTTTAAATTAACCCCCTCCCTCATGAATATCAATGTGTATAAGAGAAGGTCTAATAGATTTAGTGTTTAACCACACGAGAGTAAAGATCAAATGTCACATTACAAAATCCCCGGTGCTTTAATTTAAGACGGTCACTTTTCACATAGAACACCTTACTTCAATTGGAAAAATTACTCTCACTTAAAAGATAGATTCAGAATCTTTGTCTCCGCAAATGAACATCACGCTTGAGTATTCATCTAGAAAGGCACAAAGACATTCCTTGGATTAACTGAAAAGGATGGAACTGAATAACCTTTTGATCCTAAATTGTTCGATATTACTAAGGAACAACAAGAGGTAATTCAAATGAACGCTAGATATGAGTTTGTTGTATGGTTCAGTAAGAGGAGCAGAATATTACAAAATTTCAAATGAGGTAACTGCGAAAGAAATGTGGGATAATCTTTAAGTGACCTATCAAGGAACGATGAAAGTCAAGGAAGCCAAAATCAGCTCCCTTGTAAATGAATACGAACTGTACCAAATGGTTGACGATGATAATGTTGAATCTATGTTCTCAAGATTCAGCAATATTGTCATTGAACTAAAATCTGTTGGAATGGTGTATTCAAACTCGTGAAGAGTCAGTAAACTTGTCAATAGTCTTCACAGAGCCTGGGAAACAAAAGTTGTCATTCTTAAAGACGGATATCTACAGAACATGACATATGAAGAACTTCGAGGTAACTTAATGGCTTATGAACAAAATCACATTAACAGGTACAACAAGGACGACAAAAAGAAAACAGTGGCTTTTATTGGTGAGACATTAGAAACTGAGGAGGAAGCCGATGAAAATCAAGATTAAGGAATGACCCTCATTAATCGTAGAGTAAGAAAAATGCTCAGACAAAGGAGACAGCGACCTCAAAAAGATTAAAAAACAAAGGACTTCAAAAGAAACAATGATCGATGGTACTACTGCAGAGAACCAATACATATCAAGAAAACTTGTCCAAAATGAAGAAGAAGAACCAATCGACGAAATGAAGATCCAAAAATTCTCGGAGCATGGGAACAAAGAGAAACAACCGATGATGACAACGATGAAATGGAAAACTCATGTTTCGTGTCTCTAGGAGAAACAAGCGAGGTAAGATCTTATAATTGTCCAAATTGTAATCACTTACAAAACTCGTTGGATATGGTTAGTGATGAATTATAGAAATTTATTGATGAATACAAAAAACTTCTACAAGCAAAGAAAGTTTGGCAGATTCTCCTTGAAGCAAGTCAGATTGAAGTTGATCTACTATCAGAAAATTGGAGAAAGTAAAAATGCAGTTAAATAGTGTCAGAAAATCATCAAGACATAGTTCTATTCAATCAAACAGAACTACGCTCTACTGAAGAAACTCTCCAAGTCATAATTCTAACAATTTTGTGTTTTACTTATGGAGATATAGGTCATAAATCTTTCAGATGTAGAAAATATTCTTCTGGAAAATGGATTTCGAGACCAAAATTTGTTAATCATAAATGGCCCAAAAATACTTGGGTTCCTAAAAGAAACTAATATTTTTGTCTTGCAGGAGCAATTCAAGAAAACCTACAAAAAGGGAATGTGGTAATTCATAGCGGATTCTCCATACGTATGTGCCGAAAGAAGGAAAATTTAACTTAATTCCAACACTATATTCATCAACTATATCACATTAACTTATTTAAAGAACTTAACAATTTTCTAAGTCTAATTAGTGTAGTTTTAGCTTAATTCAATCACTATATTCACCAATTAAATCACATTACTTATTTGAAGAACTTAACATCTTTCTAAGTCTACCTAGTTTAGTTTTAACTTAATTTAAACACTATATTCACCAAATAAATCGATTTCTTAATTGAAGAACTTAACATCTTTCTAAGTGTAATTAGTTTAGTTTTAACTTAATTCTAACAATATATTCACCAACTAAATCACATTTACTTAATTTAAGAACTTAACATCTTTCTAAGTTTAATTAGTTAAGTTTTCAATTAATTCCAACACTATATTTACCAATTAAATCACATTAGCCTATTTGAAGACCTTAAATTCTTTTCAAGTCTAATTAGTTTAATTTTAACTTAATTCCAACACTAAATTCACCAACTAAATCATATTAACTTTTTTAAAGTGCTTAACAACTTTCTAAGTCTAATTAATTTAGTTTGAACATAATTCCAACACTATATTCACCAATTAAATCACATTAACTTATTTATAGAACTTAACAACTTTCTAAGTCTAATTAGTTTAGTTTTATTTTAATCTCAACACTATATTCACAAACTAAATCGCATTAACTTATATAAAGAACTTCACAACTTTCTAAGTCTCATTAATTTAGTTTTAACTTAATTCAAACACAATATTCACCAAATAATTCACATTTCTTATTTGAAGAACTTAACATCTTTCTAAGTATAACTAGTTTAGTTTTTAACTTAATTCAAACTCTATATTCACCAACTAAATCACATTAACTTATTTGAAGAACTTAATATCTTTTTAAGTCTAATTAGTTGAATTATATATATATATATATATATATATATATATATATAT